>NC_057804.1:640768342-640796706 GCF_018294505.1 Triticum aestivum | reverse complement strand
TCATGGTATCATCATAATAGTTGTGGACAAAGTCTTCACTTTTTCTTCGCTTGTGTCCTTTCCTTATTGCGTTGTAACCATGGATAATCTTCATCATTTATCAGGATGCTTGGGTCAGCCTTGACTTTGAAGGGAGGAATTTCATGAAACTTTTCATAATCTTCGGACATGTCTGTCTTGCCCTCCACTCCCACGATGTCCCTTTTTTCTGAAAGAACTATGTGGCGCTTTGGCTCATCGTATGATGTATTCGCTTCCTTATTTTTTCCTTTTCTCGGTTTGTTAGACATGTCCTTCACATAGATAACCTGTGCCACATCATTGGCTAGGACGAACGATTCGTCAGTGTACCCAAGATTGTTCAGATCCACTGTTGTCATTCCGTACTGTGGGTCTACCTGTACCCCGCCTCCTGACAGATTGAACATTTGCATTTAAACAAAGGGACCTTAAAATCTACTCCGTAGTCAAGTTCCCATATGTCCACTTTGTAACCATAATATGTGTCCTTTCCCCTCTCGGTGGCTGCATCAAAGCGGACATCGCTGTTTTGGTTGGTGCTCTTTTGATCTTGGGCGATCGTGTAAAATGTATTCCCATTTATCTTGTATCCTTTCCAAATCATTACAGTCGAAGATGGTCCCCTGGACAATGAGTACAGCTCCGCACAAACAGTGTTTTCACCTCTGAGACGTGTTTCCAATCAACTGCTGAAAGTCCTAATGTGTTCACATGTAATCCTCGTCGCACTGCTCCGGGTGTTTGGAGCGCAGACTGTTCTTGTGTTCATCGACATAAGGGGTCACCAAAGTAGAGTTCTGTAGAACTGTGTAGTGTGCTTGTGACCAAGAATATCCGTCCCTGCATATTATTATCTCCCCTCCAAGCCTGCCTTTTCCAGTCAGTCTCCCCTCATACCGCGATTTAGGGAGACCTATCTTCTTAAGGCCAGGAATGAAGTCAACACAAAACCCAATGACATCCTCTGTTTGATGGCCCATGGACACTAGTAGAAAAAGGGTCAAATGTGAAGCACATTAGTGTTAGTTTGATTTTGAGCCGGCACTAATGTGTCCATTAGTGCCGGTTCCAACGGCTAGCCGGCCGCTCTCATTAGTACCGGTTCGAGGCGAACCTTTAGCACCGGTTCGTGCCATGAACCGGTACTAAAGAGAGTGGTGGCAGGATGTTGTCAGTCTGGAGCCCCTCCAGCACCTTTAGTACCGGTTCGTGGCACGAACCGGTACTAAAGGTCGACGTACATAAATCCTTTGTCCACCCGAGCTCGCTCTGTTCTTCCCCTTTCCCCTCTCCTCCTCTGTTCTTCCCCTCTCTTCCTCGAGCTCATCACACATTTTGCCCAAAATTTTCAAGATTTGAAGGCTCCCATCCATTCAAATGATCACAAAGGTTAGCCACCTTGTCCTTTCATCTCTCATTGCTAGATTAGCTCTTGCAATGCTTTGTATAGTGATTAATTTGTGAGTTTAGTAATTTGGGAGGGATTATATGTGCTAGTATTTGATTTATATGCAATTTGAGGTCAAAAATAACACTTAGTTTGCATATGTAGGTGTGGTTTACTTAGTGCCTTCTAAATCTCCGTCGTAACCACCGTCGATCGCCCGCACCGTCCCATCGCCGGCACCACCTTGTGGTGAGGCTCTTGTTCATGAATGTTTTACATTACCAAATTGATGTTTGTGTGATTTGGATATATAGTTACTCGTATAATTATCTTACCCGTACGTTATTTGTTATACATAGTGCCATGGTTTTGATACCCGTCGCCGTCGGCCCTCGTCCTTGTTATGATTGGGATGTGGTATATTCTCTTTTAAAACTAGTTGTTGCATTTCATGTTTATGACAAATTATGCCCATCAAGTTGACATAGATATTTTTATCTAGGAGGTATATGAACCGGAAATTCCAACCGACCCTATTGTCGAGAGGTTAAATTTAGTTGAAAGAGAAAACGAGTATTTGAAAGAAAATTTGAAAAGAATTGAGGGGGAGAAGATGGAATTGGAGGTGCATGTTTCCGATGTCGTCGATGATCACAAGATCAAGATGGAGAAAATGCGGTTGAAGATTAGAAAGATTAGAAAATATGTCATTGATAGTGTGGCTTGGTATCATTATGCTGTTGGATCAATTGTTACCTTAGTTGCGATCTTGATCGCATGTTTTGTTGCATTTAAATTCTTTAGCTAGAGAGTTATTTGTATGTTGCATTTAATTAAGTGTTGTATATGAACTTTATGTATGAACTTGTATTAATTTGGTCTATTCGGTGTTGTGTAATGAAGATGAGCCGACAATGGATGTATGATGATCGATGCTCTCCCGAGTTCATTAATGGCGTGCATAGTTTTCTGCTTGCCGCTGAGGCAAACAAGCGGGCGGATGGTTTCATGCCTTGTCCATGTGCTGGCTGTAAGAATGGTCACAATTACTCTACATCAAGAATCATTCATGTCCACCTATTTGAGTCCGGTTTCATGCCCCACTATAATGTTTGGACCAAGCATGGAGAAAGAGGGGTTATGATGGAAGACAATGAAGAAGAAGAGGATGACGACAGCTATCCTGGCCATGGGTTCCCTGAATATGATGATACAACAATGGGGGAAGAAGCTGAGCCAGCAATGCAGGAAGAAGCTGAAGAAGAGGCATCAGATGAGCCCGCTGATGATCTAGGTCGGGCCATTGCCGATGCAAAGAGAAACTGCGCAAGTGATTTGGAGAAGAAGAAGTTGCAGCGCATGTTAGATGATCACAAGAAATTGTTGTACCCGAATTGCGAAGCTGACAAAAAAAAGTTGGGCACCACACTGGAATTGCTGCAATGGAAGGCAGAGAATGGTGTATCTGACAAGGGATTTGGAAAGTTGCTCGTAATGATAAAGAATATGCTTCCAAAGGACAACGAATTACCCGAGAGTACATATGAAGCAAAGAAGGCTGTCCGCCCTCTAGGGTTAGAGGTGCAGAAGATACATGCATGCCCTAATGACTGCATCCTCTACCGCGTTGAGTACGAGGATTTGAACGCTTGCCCGGTATGCGGTGCATTGCGTTATAAGATCAGTCGCGATGACCCTGGTGATGTCGAGGGTGAGCGCCCCAGGAAGAAGATTCCTGCCAAGGTGATGTGGTATCCTCCTATAATACCACGGTTTAAACGTTTGTTCCAAAACAAAGAGCATGCGAAGGCGATGCGGTGGCACGGAGAAGATCGTAAGAAAGATGGAAAGTTGAGAGTACCCGCTGACGGTTCGCAGTGGAGAAAAATCGAGAGAAAGTATAGGGAGGAGTTTGCAGGTGACCCAAGGAACGTATGGTTTGGTCTAAGCGCAGATGGCATTAATCCTTTTGGGGAGAAGAGCAGCAACCATAGCACCTGGCATGTGACTCTATGTTTGTATAACCTTCCTCCTTGGTTGTGCATGAAGCGGAAGTTCATTATGATGCCGGTGCTCATCCAAGGCCCTAAGCAACCCGGCAACGACATTGATGTGTACCTAAGGCCATTAGTTGAAGAACTATTACAGCTGTGGAATGGAACAGGTGTACGTGCGTGGGATGAGCACGGACAGGAAGAATTTGACCTAAAGGCGTTGCTGTTCGGGACCATCAATGATTGGCGTGCTCTCAGTAACCTTTCAGGACAGACAAACAAGGGATACCGCGGATGTACGCATTGTTTGGATGATACCGATAGTATATATTTGGATAGTTGTAGGAAGATTGTGTACCTGGGACATCGTCGATTTCTTCCGAGCAGGCATCCCGTAAGAAAGAAAGGAAAGCATTTCAAAAGTGAGGCGGATCACCGGACGAAGCCTCGCCACCGTACTGGTGCTGATGTACATGATATGGTCAAGGATTTGATGGTAATCTTTGAAAAGGGTCCTGGCGGACAACCTGTTCCGAAGGATGCTGATGGACGCGCACCCATGTGGAAGAAGAAATCTATATTTTGGGAACTGCCGTATTGGAAAGACCTAGAGGTCCGCTCCGCAATCGACGTGATGCACGTGACGAAGAATCTTTGCGTGACCCTGCTTGGCTTTTTGGGCGTGTATGGGAAGACAAAGATACACCGGAGGCACGGGAGGACCAGCAACGTATGCACGGAAAAGACGACATACATCAGGGTCAGGCCAGCTACGTTCTTACCAAAGAAGAGAAGGAAATCTTCTTTGAATGTTTGCTCAGCATGAAGGTACCGTCTGGCTTCTCGTCGAATATAAAGGGAATAATAAATATGGCAAAGAAAAATTTCCAGAACCTAAAGTCTCATGACTGCCACGTGATTATGACGCAACTACTTCCAGTTGCATTGAGGGGGCTTCTACCGGAAAACGTTCGATTAGCCATTGTGAAGCTATGTGCATTCCTCAATGCAATCTCTCAGAAGGTAATCGATCCAGAAATCATACCAAGGTTACAGAATGATTTGGTGCAATGTCTTGCGAGTTTCGAGTTGGTGTTCCCACCATCCTTCTTCAACATCATGACGCACATCCTAGTTCACCTTTGCGAAGAGATTAACGTTTTGGGTCCTGTATTTCTACACAATATGTTCCCCTTTGAGAGGTTCATGAGAGTCTTGAAGAAATATGTTCATAACCATGCTAGGACAGAAGGAGGCATCTCGAAGGGCCATGAAAATGAGGAGGTCATTGAGTTTTGTATTGACTTTATTCCTGACCTTAAGCCGATTGGTGTCACTACTAGAAAAAGGCCTACTAGTGGCGCACCAGTTTTGCCTACTAATGGCGCACTACTGGTGCACCACTAGTACCACACCACTAGTATTTTTTACTAATGGCGCACCCGTGGTGCGCCATTAGTATCTGGTATACTAATGGCGCACCACTGGTGCGCCATTAGTATAGGCCACTGGTGCGCCATTAGTATAGGCCACGGTGCGCCATTAGTATTTCCGAATTTTGAAGGCGGGAAAATAGTAGTGGCGCACCGTCTAACCCCCACTGTGCGCCATTGCTATTTTTGAACTTTGAATTTGGATTTGGATCGTGATTTTTTTGCCCATTTTTTGCTCATTTTTTTGCTCATTTTTTTGCACGATATTATTTCAAATTTTGTTCCCGTTTTTGGATCTTGTACGTTCTTTTGCCGTGTTCTTTTGCCGGAGAGGAGTTCGCCGGAGAGGAGGAGGAGGAGGTGACCGCAGAGGCGCTCGCCTACATCGTCGGAGAGGAGGAGGAGGTCGCCGGAGAGGAGTTCACCGGAGCATCGGAGAGGAGGAAGGAGAAACCATGAGGGGATGGGAGGAGAGGAGGGAGGAGGAGCTCACCGGAGATGAGGGAGGAGAAGCTCACCAGAGAGGAGGGAGGAGAAACCGTGAGGGGAGGGGAGGGGAGGAGAGGAGGGAGGAGGAGGTCGCCGGAGAGGAGGAGGAGGTCGCCGGAGAGGAGAAGGAGGAGGTCGCCGGAGAGGAGGAGGGTAGTATGGTGGAGGAGAGAAGGGAAGATGGAGTGGAGGAGAGGAGGAGATGTAGTGGAGGAGAGGTGGAGTGGAGGAGAAGAATGAAGAGGTAAGGAGGAGAGGACACGCCCAACCATATATACGGCATAGTAATGGCGCACCGTGGGCAGGTGCACCATTACTTTATTTTTAGTTTTTTGATTTATTTTAAATTTTGAAGGCGGGAAGATACTAATGGCGCACCATGGGCAGGTACGCTACGAGTAACTTTTTTTTATTTTTTTTGATTTATTTTGAATTTTGAAGGCGGGAAGATAGTAATGGCGCACCATGGGCAGGTGCGCCATTAGTAAGTTTGAATTTTCTTGAATTTTTTTGCCTCTCTAGATCTTAAAAGCCCCGTATCTTTTTTTCTGTTAGGTTTTTGAGGATTTTGAAAATGTTTAACGGGGTTCCCCCCGTTAAATTCGGATGTAACTTTTCGAGTAGATGATTTTTCATATAAAAAACTTTTTCATCCGAGTTCGTATGCAAAAGAGTGCGGGTGCACCGGATACAGTCCCAGGCGCCAGCAACGAGATCGGGCGCATAGTGCGGGTGCACCGGATACAGTCCCAGGCGCCAGCAACGAGATCGGGCGCATAGAGCGCTGACGAGGAGGTCTCGATATTCTGCAAGCACAACCATGGCTAAATCCTATTTGGCACCCTCTGCGCCCGCTATAGTACAACTCGCAATCGGGCGCATACCCCCACCTCTCCGCTGGACCAGCCCATCTAGCTTTTTCCCTCTGTTTTTTCAAAAGGGCAGCCCCAGTGCATGTAGCTCCCGCTTGCGCAGGGTCTGGGGAAGGGTCCGACCACTTTGGATCTATTGTACGCAGCATTTCCCTACATTTCTGTAAGAAGCTATTTCCAGAACTTGAACCTGTGACCTCATGGTCACAAGGCAGCAGCTTTACCACTGCGCCAAGGCTCCCCTTCTTCCTTCTGTTTTTTCAAAACACGAGAAAAAACTGATAGTGCTTTGATTCAAACAAGGGACCTCCTGCTTAACGGTAATCTGTAGTTTGGCCTAGTGTTGCCAGACTAATGCTATAATATGTATGTATATATCGCTTGTTGCCAGCAAAATAGTTCTCTCCCAGCCCATTAGTGGGGGCGTTGTGTGGGTTTTAGAAGGAACCTTACGTCCGGTTTTGGGAGTTTTTCATCCGATTTTCCATTCTTTTTATGTGTGTTTAATTACGGTTCAGTGCTTCAGTTTTTGTTTTTTTTCACTTTAATTTTCTTTTTTTCTCTTTTCCCTTTCTCAGATTCTTTTCTTATTTTACTTTTTCTTTTTAAATAGAGATTTTTCTTTAAATTTGTGTGTTATCCAAGTCGTGAACAAATTTTATATTCAGGATCGTTTCTAGAATTCACAAAAAAATTGAATTTGTGGAATTTTATTATCCCTGTTAATTTTAGTATTCATAATTAGTTCTTAAATGTGATGAAAATTAAATAATTATATTTTTAAACTTATGCGCATATTTCAAAAAATTTAAAAGAAATACTCCCTCCATCTCAAAATAAATGTCTCAAGCTTAGTTCAACTTTGTACTAAAATTAGCACAAAGTTAAGACACTTATTTTGGGATGGAGGGAGTATTAATTGACATGCATTCTTTTATCAGCGAAGATTTTTTAAATTAAAATGAAACTAACTAACTGCAATAAAAAAGTGAAGAAAATCAAACTATATTTTCTATTTAGAACTAACGAATTAAAATAGTACAATAAAATGAACCAAAATAAAAAATAAAATAATTAATTATGTGTACCCTACTAGAGCTAGTGACATAAGCCAGCCCCCACCCACACACACACATACATGGTCGTGCGGAGCGTCATAAGGGCATGTACAATGGTTCTATCTTAGCAATGCCACGTAGGATAAATGATGAGGTGGAGGAGAGAGAAATTATAAAAGAAGGCTTGTCTTCTCTTAATTAAGAGAAGGCAAGAGATGATCTCTTAGCACAATAAGTCTCACCGCGTTTTTAGGAATAACTAGTTATTGAAGATGAGGCTAAGAGATAACCCATTGTAGGCATGTTTTTCTCATCTCTAAATTACATGCAAGATTTAAGATAAGACTACCTTATCGACCATTGTACATGCCCTAAGCAATCATATTATATTTATCGCAATAAAGCAGTGGATATCAAAACTTGAAAAAAAAAGCAGTGGATAACAATGGGGAGGTATAACTCACATATAGCGAGATGGTAGCTCTCCTCGCCCGCAACGCCCACACATGGCGGGCCCATTAATGTACTCCCGATTACTCGCGATCCCTAGTGCACTTCAATCGTTGTGTTCGGCGCTATAGGTCCAGTTTTTTTTTATGGAGTTGTTCAATTTTTAGTTGTGTTTCGCTTTCTTTCTTTTCTCTATTTTTCTTTATGGGTTTCATCATTTTTTTTGGTTTTCACTGCATTTTCACGGTTTCACATGGTTATTTAGTTTTTTTGTTTTTCTTTTCTTTTTTAATTTTTTTTCATATTTTCTTCCATTTTTTTCTCTTCCTTATTTTTCTTTATTATTTTCACTATATTTCAGTGTTTCGCATCTGTTTGTTTGGTCTGTAGGTTCTAATTTGAGTTTATTTATTTCTTTTATGTTTTCGTTTTCTTTTTTCCTAAACATGTGTACATATCAGGACCAGTTTTAACGCATGTTTACGTTGTCTACATACATAACTAGCATTTTATTAAAATACTCCCCCCGTTCCTAAATATAAGTCTTTGTAGAGATTCCATTAGGTGGACTACATACGGAGCAAAATAAATGAATCTAAATTTAAAATGCATCTATATACATCTGTATCGGTTTACAGTAAAATCTCTACAAAGACTTACATTTAGGAACGGAGGGAGTATATGTTATTATGCCTATTTTTATATACATTTTACGTTTTTTGTACGATGTAAATTTTTCAGTAAACGTTCAACGTTTTTCAAATACCTTGTTAACATTGTTCTTTCTAATAAATTAGTGTCTACATTTTTATACATATTGTACATTTTTTGGATACGTCAGGAAAATTTGTTATGCATGTTAAAATAACTACATTCATGGTTATTTTTTTTTTGCCAAATACATGTTTTAATGTCTAACTTTTTTCACACACAATATACATTTTGTATACACCTGCACATTTTTCTCAAAAAATATTTTGATGTCTACATGTTTATACATATGGTACAGTTTTGGGTACGCTATAAAAAATTATACATGTTAAAAATTTCAAATACATGATTAACATTTTTCAAACTTTTTTTTGAACATTTTTCTGTATACCTGTTAAACATTTTCCCAATAAACATTGAAACACTTTTCATATTTATACTAACAATTTTTACACCATGGTAACATTTTCAAATACATAATTAAATTTTTTTCATATATAAATTTTGAAATCTACTATTTTTCATACACGTGTACACATTTCATATATACGAAAAAGCAATGTAAATGTTAATATTTTTCAAATGCATAATTAATGTTTTTCAAAAAAATATTTTGAACCTTTTTTTACTATGTGTTAAATATTTTTTAAAATCATGGCTTTTATTTTGGTTTAAGTAATTTTAAGTTTCAAATACGATAAAACTAACTTGCGCGCACCCCAACTGAGGCCTACTACTTATCGCGAGACTTGGGCCACCTGGCCCATTTACGAGCGCTGCAAGCGAGAATAGCTTCCAACTTGCTATAAGAGATGTATAGACTCTCCCCTTCCCAAGGCCACGACATCGGCCCCCTCCTCCTCCTTGTCCGACGACCTTTTCAGCGACATGAGGAGTGGGGACCCGTCCGTCAATTTATTTATTTTCTTCTTAGCTGTTCGTTTTCTCCGACGACATCGACGAGGTGATTGTGGCAATGGCGTGTTGGAATAAGGTCTGTCGGGTCTATGCTTACTCGACTCGTATGGGCATCAATAAATGGCCCGTGAGTTTGTGTCCTTGGATCTATGGGTTCTCTTCAAATGTCGGCAATTGATGCCGTGGTTTCTTTGCAAATGGTTAATGCCCTTCTTCCTTTCCAACGGTTGCGGATGACGGCTATTTCTTAGCCAATGAAGATCTCGCTGGTCCAAGGACATTGGCGTCACGACCAAGGTGTGTTAATCAGTTTTAGTTCCCGGACAACCCGCGTAGCTCAAGCGGCTTAACAAACCTCAAGGCGGATTCCCTTGGTGGAGTCCTTTTGGCGGCGCAGATGGTTCCTTGTTGTGATGGTGCTCTTCTTGGTGAGTGGTTCTCGTCAATGACAACTCATGAGTGTTAAGAGTTGTTATTTATCTGTCTTGCAAAGTCCATTATATAAAACTACAGTTGTATCATTCTTATCAAAATAAATTAATTTGGCGTACCAACATGTGGTTGAATGATTAGAAAGACAGTGTTATGCCGATCCTACGAGGGTGCAAGTCCTAGACTTGTAATTGGTGCTCGTATTTCTCAAAATGATGCAACGGCTCAGTCTCTGGACTGGAAACCTGGTGCTCGTATTTTTTTGGAGTTATTTAAGGCCTTCCGACGATGTGCGCTCAATGACACGAGACGTCCCGTCGATCACAAAGACGTCTGTGATAACTTTGTCGTTCTCAAAATGATGTATCGGCTCAGTCTCTGGACTTCAAACCTGGTACTCATATTTTTCTGGAATTATTTCAGATCTTCTAACGATGTGCATTCAATGACACGAGAACTCTCCGTCGACCACAAAGGCGTTTGTGATGACTTTGTCAATCTCAAAATGATGTATCAGCTAAGTCTCTAGAAGGTGCTCATAGGGATAGATGTGCCGGCTCAATCTCTCAAAGGTGCTCACAGGGGCAGGGTGTGAGTGCGTTCATATGGTCGAGTGTATGTACATATGTATGAGTGCCTACATTTGCAATGTGTGAAAAAAAGTTTATGTTCTTTTAGAAAAGTCAACACCCATGCATAAATTTAGTCTGAAACAGTGTTGCGGCAAAACTCAATGCACTGCCATCCGAAATATCAAAACAAACACTGTTGGGGAACGTTGCAGAAAATAAAAAATTTCCTACGGTTTCACCAAGATCCATCTATAAGTTCATCTAAGCAACGAGTGATAGGAGAGAGATGCATCTACATACCACTTGTAGACCGCGTGCGGAAGCGTTCAAGAGAACGGGGTTGAGGTAGTCGTTCTCGTCGTGTTCCTATCAACGGAGATCCTAGCGCCGAACGGACGGCACCTCCGCGTTCAACACACGTACGGTCAGCATGACGTCTCCTCCTTCTTGATCCAGCAAGGGGGAAGGAGAGGTTGATGAAGATCCAGCAGCACGATGGCGTGGTGGTGGATGCAGCAGAACTCCGGCAGGGCTTCGCCAAGCTATTGCGGGAGGAGGAAGAGGTGTAGCAGGGGGAGGGAGGCGCCAAGACACAGGGTGCGGCTGCCCTCCCTCCCCCCTCCTTTATATAGGCCCCCAGGGGGGCGCGGCCCTGGGAGATCCAATCTCCCAAGGGGGGCGGCGGCCAGGGGGGTTGGAGTGCCCCGCAAGGCAAGTGGGGCGCGCCCCCCACCTAGGGTTTCCAACCCTAGGCGCAGGGGGGGTGAGGGAGTCCTGGACTAGGGGGTGTCCGGATAGCTGAACTATCATCATCGGCCGGACTCTAAGACTATGAAGAGACAAGATTGAAGACTTCGTCCCGTGTCCGGATGGGACTTTCCTTGGCGTGGAAGGCAATCTTGGCGATACGGATATGTAGATATCCTACCATTGTAACCGACTCTGTGTAACCCTAGCCCTCTCCGGTGTCTATATAAACCGGATGGCTTTAGTCTGTAGGACGAACAACAATCATACCATAGGCTAGCTTCTAGGGTTTAGCCTCCTTGATCTCGTGGTAGATCTACTCTTGTAATACCCACATCATCAATATCAATCAAGCATGACGTAGGGTTTTACCTCCATCAAGAGGGCCCGAACCTGGGTAAAACATCGTGTCCCTTGTCTCCTGTTACCATCCACCTAGACGCACATTTTGGGACCCCCTACCCGAGATCCGCCGGTTTTGACACCGACATTGGTGCTTTCATTGAGAGTTCCTCTGTGTCGTCACCGATAGGCTCGATGGCTTCTTCGATCATCAACAACTACGCAGTCGAGGGTGAGACCTTCCTCCCCAGACAGATCTTCGTATTTGGCGGCTTTGCACTGCGGGCCAATTCGCTTGGCCATCTGGAACAGATCGAAAGCTACGCCCCTGGCCGTCAGGTCAGATTTGGAAGTTTGAACTTCACGGCTGATATCCATGGGGACTTGATCTTCGATGGATTCGAGCCACAGCCGAGCGCGCCGCACTGTCACGACGGGCGTGACTTAGCCCTGAAGCCGGACAGTAACCTGGAGGCCGCACACGAGTCCGCTCCGATCTTCAATTCGGAGCCGGCTGCGCAGATCGAGGACGGGTGGCTAGACACCGCCTCGGGGGTTGCAACCTCTACGGCGATAGAGCCGAACACTGACCTTGTCCCTCATGAAGCTCGTGACTCCGAGGCGCCGGACTCCTTGCCGGACTCCGAACCTCCCGCGCCCCCTCCAGTCGAATCCGATTGGGCGCCGATCATGGAGTTCACCGCTGCGGACATCTTTCAACACTCACCTTTCGGCGACATCTTGAGTTCACTAAAATATCTCTCGTTATCAGGAGAGCCTTGGCCGGACTGCGGTCAGGACGGTTGGGATACGGACGACGAAGAAATTCAAAGCCCGCCCACCACCCACTTAGTAGCCACTGTCGACGATCTAACCGACATGCTAGACTTCGACTCCGAAGACATCGACGGTATGGACGACGATGCCGGAGACGACCAAGAACCAGCGCCTACCGGGCACTGGAAAGCCACCTCATCATATGACATATACATGGTGGATACACCAAAAGGAAGCGACAACGAGGAACAACGGGACGTGGCGAAGGACAACTCCCCCAACAAACAACCAAAATGACGACGCAAGCGCCGCCCGAAGTCCCGCCTCGATAACAATGGCACTCATACTGACCCAGCCTTAGAGCAGGGTGAAGCGTTGGACGAAGAACATGCCACCAAGCAACCATCCGAACAGGATGGATTGGACAAGCAACCCATCCCCGACGAAAACAACAGTCCAGACGATCTCACGCCCGACAAACCACCGGAGCATAAGAACCTTCATAAAAGGCTCGTCGCCACTGCAAGAAGTCTGAAGAAGCAAAAGCGGACACTCAAAACAGCGGAGGACGCACTCAGAATGAGATGGAGCAAAGTACTCAATACCGCAGATAAATACGGCAATAGTCACCAGGCGAAGAGCTACCCGAAGCGCAAGTTGTTGCCCGAATTTGACGAGGAGGCCGTAGAGCCCCCACAGTCAAAAAAGAAAGACGCTGCCTGGCCGGATAGACGACCAGATGACAGGCTAAGAGCGGCAAGGGGCGCCGCACACAAGCCGGCACACGATCCACATAAAGATCCTCGCAAAAAAGATGGCCCAGTCAGGTCCGTCTACGGGACAAAAAAGAAGACTCCAGGGAGCAATACAACCCGCCAAGTGTTTGAAGACAACGGCACACCTAAATACAGGGGCGCCGCACACCCACTATGTTTCACCGATGAGGTACTGGACCATGAATTTCCAGCGGGATTCAAACCCGTCAACATAGAGGCATATGACGGAACAACAGACCCCGGAGTCTAGATTGAGGATTATATCCTACACATACATATGGCCAGAGGAGACGATCTCCATGCCATAAAATACTTACCCGTCAAGCTCAAAGGGCCAGCTCGGCATTGGCTCAAAAGCCTCCCATAAAATACCATTGGAAGTTGGGAGGAGTTCGAGGATGCGTTTCGAGCAAATTTTCAGGGGACTTATGTCCGCCCTCCGGATGCAGACGATTTAAGTCACATAACTCAACAGCCCGGAGAGTCAGCACGAAAATTCTGGAACAGGTTCCTCACCAAAAAGAACCAAATAGTCGACTGTCCGGACGCCGAAGCCTTAGCAGCCTTTAAGCACAACGTCCGAGACGAATAGCTCGCCAGACACCTCGGCCAGGAAAAACCAAAAACAATGGCCGCACTAACAAGCCTCATGACCCGCTTTTGCGCGGGGGAAGACAGATGGCTGGCTAGATGCAGCACCAGCGACCCGAGTACATCCGAAGTCAGGGATGGAAATGGGAAATCACGACACAGAAAAGATCAGCGCCGGAATAAGGAAAATGGCCCAAATAGCACGGCGGTCAACGCCGGATTCAAAAACTCTCGGCCGAATAATAAAACACTGCCCCTCAAGGACAACAGTGACGAGCTATCCAACCTAAACAAAATTTTGGATAGGGTATGTCAAATACATAGTACCCCCGGGAAGCCTGCAAACCATACCCACAGAGATTGTTGGGTCTTCGAGCAGTCTGGCCGACTTAACGCCGAACACAAGGGGTCCGACACACCAAGCGAAGACGCCGAACCCCACAAGCAGCACGCCGGAAAACAGAAGACTTTCCCACTAGAAGTCAAAACAGTGAACTCACTTCATGTGATAACACAGAAACATAGTGCGGCACCTGCTATACCAGGACACCGTCCGCAGAATGGGGATAGACCCTATAGAAATTCACCATAGCAGCACTTCCTTCAAAGGAGTGACGCGTGGCCTTTATGCCAAATGTACAGGCTCTGTACTACTAGAGGTCGTGTTCGGTTCATCCGACAACCTCTGTCGCGAAAAGCTCATTTTCCATATCGCCCCATTCAAAAGTAGCTATCAAGCACTACTGGAACGCGAAGCATTCGCCCGCTTTAACGCAATACTGCATTACACGTCTCTTACGCTTAAAATGCCTGGTCCATACTGCATAATCTGAGTGTTCCTCGACCATGGAAAACGTGAGACTGCGTTGACAGCCGCACACTAATCCGACCTTGCTGGTCAAAGCCCTAAAAACAGGTCATTCAGACCTTGGACACGGTTAAGCGAGTCCGGCATAAATAAAAAAGGGGCTTCACCGCCGCATACCCCTTTACAAGGGGCTGCGCGTATAAACAATGAGAGCCAATAAAGCTCAAATTCATCATACTTTATTTTAACTACACCTTTTGCACAATATTTTTCCAAACTAAGTTCTTCTCCTTTACAGATGAAGCGCGTGCTACACCCGTCCAGGATACAGCACAACGGAGACACAGGCGCAGACGTGCAGCAGGGACCCGTTACAAGGATTCTTTTCAGATTAAGACCCTGCGTAAACCTTTCTTACTGTCTCTTGTTGATACACATCCCCCGGTTTCTTACCATAACCGAGGAGGAGGCTGGCGTTTTGGCATCGGCCGCGTCAGAAGTTCCCGCCCGTACCTGGACACTAGGGGCTTAGGGCATTGTTCTGCCCGGTATCATAAAGACCGAACACCTCAGGGAGTGCTCGGAGTCTCGAGTTAGGCCTTATATGCATCAGCTCCGAATCATGTCTTTGGTCAAATGTTGGGTTTGCCCGGCTCCTGTGTTTTGCTGCCTTACGTTCCGCTCCATCGGCTAACGCGGCACCAGGAGAACTAATGCGATTGTGCCCCGGTTCGGCCGGGCGAGCACCTCAGTAGAGAAAGCCGAAAACTGACTGTCATGATATAGCGAGAGACTGGTCAACCACTCGATCGACCATTGGATTGTTTAGAATTCCTCTGCTTTGACGAAGGACCGCTTTCCGGTCAGGCACATATGCGCCCCGAGTTCGGAGAAGCGTGGTGCCTCTAGGGGCTATATAGTAGCCCCACCTTCGAGCTCCTATGGCTAAGTGAAAGTGATAAAGCATTATAGTCCGGTTGCCTAGTTTGCTATGCTATCACCTCCTTCAAAGGACCAAGACGTTGGATTAAGTGTGAAAAAGTGCTTTTCTTTTTGCAAACACCCCCGCACCATGTGCGTGGGGGCTGAAGCCAAAGACTGCCATCTTTCAGGTTATACATACATATACGGCCGCACAGGAGATAGTTCAATACTTGAACGCACAAGTATAAAAAGCTCTTGCATTATAAACATGATCTCACAAATCATACATGTCATTTGAACATAACATCTTTCGAGCACTGCGACTCTATTAAACGAGCGCCCTGCAGGACTTCCTCAAAATAGTGCTCGGCGGGTAATCGGCCTTTGTCCGAACCCCGGGATGCAACAGCGGTGGCATCCATCTCCTCCCAGTATGTCTTAACACGGGCGAGAGCCATCCGTGCACCTTCTATGCATGCCGACCGCTTCATCGCCTCGATATGCGGCACCGCCCCAAGGAATTGCTGCAACAAGCCAAAATAACTCTCAGGCTTGGGCCTTTCCGGCCACAGATGAGCGACCACATCCGTCATGGCAAGTCCGGACAATCTATTCAGCTCAGCCCACTCAGCCAGCCGATCAGTCAACGGAAGTGGACACTCCGGACTATGGAATTGAGACCAGAAAAACTCTTCCATTTCGTGATCCTTCTGGCTTCGGAAGTGCACGACTACGTCCGCCGCACTCGCCGCCAAATCCAGATAAGGATCCTCTGCACCACACAATTGGCCCAACTGAGCATACTTCGGATCCGTGAACTTCCTATGCAGCAGAAAGGGCTTTCCAGCTGCAATGTCTCCGGCCTGACACAGTTCCTCCTTCATAGCCCGCATCGCACTACGGGCATCCTTGGCTTCGGCGGCGGCCTTCTTCAGGTCCTCTTGCTCCACTCGGCGTTCTCTTTCAAGAACCTCATAGCGGTCGGTAGCATCTTTTAATTTCACGTCCATTCCGGCCATCTCCTCCCTGCTTCGGCAGTGAGCAGCCTTTTCGGCTTTTAGCTCTTCCGCTGCCTTCAAGGCAGCCGCATCACTTTTCCTGGCTTGCTCCTTGGCTCGAACGAGCTCTGCTCGAAGGTCTTCCACAGCAGCGGCACCATCTGCATCAAGCATACAAATTGTAAGGAACGGGCATCAGCTCCCTTATTAGGTGACCGCGGAGCAACCGCCTACCTTGTGACTCGTTAAGTCGTTTATTGACCAGCGCGATGTCCGCATCCGCAACGTCGAGTTGCCGCTTCAGCTCGGCATTTCCATCAGTCCGGCTGGCCACCGAACGTTCCGCCACCTGCATAGAAAAGGCGACATTCTATAACTGAGATTATGATCCTCGGCACGCTGTCGCTTTCGACAGCATACCAAGTCTCAGGGGCTACTATCTATACAGGGCGCACTCCATGTGCAAAACTGTTAAAAGGTATGTCATTTTTTGCGTACCTCAAGCCCCGCCAGCAAACTTCTGACGGCCTCATGCAACCCGCTCTCGGCGGATGAGATCCTTTCAATCACCATACTCATTAATGTGCGGTGATCTTCTGAGATAGACGCCCTCTTGAGCAAATCCTGCAGCTCCACCGGCCGTACTCGAGTGGGTGCCGAACTCCCCGGCCCCGCCGGACTCGGGAAGACCCTTCGTGATGACACCTCAGGGTCGTCCGCCCCGCCCGATGGGGCGGCAGATGGATGCGTTTCGCTCTCCATCATCTCCGGACGAAGGTCCCCCGAAGATGAGCTCTGCTGAGATGGGCTGAGATCCGAACTACAAGGTGAAAACTTCGGTTACCCTTAGAAATAAAGTAGGGGTGTCCCCTATTACAAAATTCCCCCTTTTTACTTATGGCTCGCTGGAGGGCTGATTCCTCTGAGGAGACAGTGCGGCCGGGGCTCTTCCCGGCACAGGACCTTCCGGTGCAGATTTCTTTTCCCGCTTTGAGGCCTTGGCCTCCGGGTCTTCGGAAGCGGTCCTCTTCTCCCCCTGGAAGGAGGGAGTCTCGATTCCCCCCTTACTGAAAGCCTCCTTGGCAGAGGTGGTAGTTTCCCTGTGCCCCCCTTCGCTCTCCTCCGAAGGTGCGACCTCCAACATTTTGATTAACACGGGATACGTCGTGGTCTCAGGGAGGGGGGCCGAACACCGTATTAGTTTTGCTTGCGCTATCCACTCCTGTCCAAGGGATAGCTGGTTAAGAGGCAAACCCATGATAAATAAATGGACAATGTGTCCGGACACAGGGCTACTTACTTGAGTATCCGGGCGATTGTAGCTTAGGCCAGCATCCTCGGTCAAGTCCGGACGCATCTCTTGCGATCCTAAGAACAGTTTGTACATCTCCACGGGTGTCAAACCCATGAAGTGTTGGAGAGCCCATGGCCCCTCCGGATTAAATTCCCACAGGCGGAGGGGGCGACGTTTGCAGGGCAGAAGGCGCCGAATCAGCATAACCTGTGCCACTACGACCAGGTTGATCTCCCTTTCCTGGAGGCCTCGAATCCGGCCCTGCAACAGGGGTACGTCTTTGGACGGCCCCCAGTCAAGCCCCTTGTTGACCCATGACATCAGCCGTTGTGGAGGGCCCGAGCGAAAGACGGGCGGTGGCCTCTGCCTGCTGCCCCTGGGAGCGGTGATATAGAACCACTCCTGTTGCCACCAGCCGAGCTCCTCCTGAAAAGAGCCCTCGGGCCATGGAGCATCGGCCCTATTGCTTATAACCGCCCCGCCGCACTCTGCCTGACGCCCCTCGATCATCTTCGGCTCCACGTTGAAGGTTTTGAGCCACAAGCCGAAGTGAGGGGTGGTGCGGAGGAAGGCTTCGCAGACGACAATGAATGATGAGATGTGGAGGATGGACTCCGGAGCTAAGTCATGGAATTCTAGCCCATAGTAAAACATGAGCCCCCTCACGAAGGGATCCGTCGGGAAGCCTAAACCCCAACGGAGGTGAGACACGAACATGACGCTCTCGCCGGGCTCGGGAGTAGGAATAACTTGCCCTCAGGCAGGCAACCTATGCGAAATCTCATAGGTTAAGTACATGGCGTCTCTCAGCTTTAGCACGTCATCTTCCGTGATGGAGGAGGGCATCCACCGGCCTCATAGGTCGGAGCCGGACATTGTCGAAGGTCGAAAGTACCCGAATCTGGAGCCCTGGGTGTTGGAACTCGGGGCGAGGGGCGGATTCGATTGAGGATTGAAGAAAAAAGAATGGGCCTTGGTCTCATTATAAAGAAGGAGAATACCAAGAGCCGTCCCCGTGACCGTTTGGAACCCGCCTTCGATGGAGGAGGCGTGGCAACGGGCACGGTTGGGTTACCCACGTCCGTATTGATGTGAATCCCGGAATAAGGGGAACACGATCTCTGCTTCGACAAGACGTGCCAAGGAAACCGCTTCGCTAAACACGCTGAGGTGGTACAATAAAAACGATTCGAGTAAAGGCTTGGTAGTGGTGTGACGTCACGCCACCAAATACGTCAGCAGATTGAACTTGTGTAAATATTATTCTCTCTATGGTGGTATGTGGAATTTATTTTGCAGAGCCGGACACTATCCTGCTGTTCACAATCTTCTATAAATTATTCGGAGAAGGAACCCGCCTTGCAATGCCGAAGACAACATGCGCGCCGGACTCATCATCATTGAAGCCTGGTTCAGGGGCTACTGAGGGAGTCCTGGACTAGGGGGTGTCCGGATAGCCGAACTATCATCATTGGCCGGACTCCAAGACTATGAAGATACAAGATTGAAGACTTTGTCCTGTGTCCGGATGGGACTTTCCTTGGCGTGGAAGGCAAGCTTGGCGATACGGATATGTAGATCTCCTACAATTGTAACCGACTCTGTGTAACCCTAGCCCTCTCCGGTGTCTATATAAACCGGATGGCTTTAGTCCGTAGGACGAACAACAATCATACCATAGGCTAGCTTCTAGGGTTTAGCCTCCTTGATCTCGTGGTAGATCTACTCTTGTAATACCCACATCATCAATATCAATCAAGCAGGACATAGGGTTTTACCTCCATCAAGAGGGCCCGAACCTGGGTAAAACATCGTGTCCCTTGTCTCCTGTTACCATCCGCCTAGACGCACAGTTCGGGACCCCCTACCCGAGATCCGCCGGTTTTGACACCAACAGGGGGGCCCAGGGGGGCGCACCAGCCCACTAGGGGCTGGTTCCCCTCCCACTTCAGCCCACGGGGCCCTCCGGGATAGGTGACCCCACCCGGTGGACCCCCGGGACCCTTCCGGTGGTCCCGGTACAATACCGGCTGACCCTGAAACTTTCCCGATGGCCAAAACAACACTTCCTATATATAATTCTTTACCTCCGGACCATTCCGGAACTCCTCGTGACGTCCGGGATCTCATCCGGGACTCCGAACAACATTCGGTTTGCTGCATACTCATATTCATACAACCCTAGCGTCACCGAACCTTAAGTGTGTAGACCCTACGGGTTCGGGAGACATGCAGACATGACCGAGACGGCTCTCCGGTCAATAACCAACAGCGAGATCTGGATACCCATGTTGGCTCCCACATACTCCTCGATGATCTCATCAGATGAACCACGATGTCGAGGATTCAAGCAACCCCGTATACTATTCCCTTTGTTAGATGGTATGTTACTTGCCCGAGATTCGATCGTCGGTATCCCAATACCTCGTTCAATCTTGTTGCCGGCAAGTCACTTTACTCGTACCGTAATGCATGATCCCGTGACCAGAAACTTGGTCACTTTGAGCTCATTATGATGATGCACTACCGAGTGGGCCCAGTGATACCTCTCCGTAATACGGAGTGACAAATCCCAGTCTCGATCCGTGTCAACCCAACAGACACTTTCGGAGATACCTGTAGTGCACCTTTATAGTCACCCAGTTTCGTTGTGACGTTTGGTACACCCAAAGCACTCCTACGGTATCCGGGAGTTACACGATCTCATGGTCTTAAGGAAAAGATACTTGACATTGGAAAAGCTCTAGCAAAACGAACTACACGATCTTGTGCTATGCTTAGGATTGGGTCTTGTCCATCACATCATTCTCCTAATGATGTGATCCCGTTATCAACGACATCCAATGTCCATAGTCAGGAAACCATGACTATCTGTTGATCAACAAGCTAGTCAACTAGAGGCTCACTAGGGACATGTTGTGGTCTAATTATTCACACGTGTATTACGATTTCCGGATAATACAATTATAGCATGAATAAAAGACAACTATCATGAACAAAGAAATATAATAATAATCCTTTTATTATTGCCTCTAGGGCATATTTCCAACAGTCTCCCACTTGCACTAGAGTCAATAATCTAGTTACATTGTGATGAATCGAACACCCATAGAGTTCTGGTGTTGATCATGTTTTGCTCGCGGAAGAGGTTTAGTCAACGGATCTGCGACATTCAGATCCGTATGTACTTTGCAAATATCTATGTCTCCGTCTTGAACATTTTCACGGATGGAGTTGAAACGACGCTTGATGTGCCTGGTCTTCTTGTGAAACCTGGGCTCCTTGGCAAGGGCAATAGCTCCAGTGTTGTCACAGAAGAGAGTGATCGGCCCCGACGCATTGGGTATGACTCCTAGGTCGGTGATGAACTCTTTCATCCATATTGCTTCATGCGCTGCCTCCGAGGCTGCCATGTACTCCGCTTGACATGTAGATCCCGCCACGACGCTCTGCTTGCAACTGCACCAGCTTACTGCTCCACGATTCAACATATACACGTATCCGGTTTGTGACTTAGAGTCATCCAGATCTGTGTCGAAGCTAGCATCGACGTAACCCTTTACGACGAGCTCTTCGTCATCTCCATAAACGAGAAACATGTCCTTTGTCCTTTTCAGGTACTTCAGGATATTCTTGACCGCTGTCCAGTGTTCCTTGCCGGGATTACTTTGGTACCTTCCTACCAAACTTACGGCAAGGTTTACATCTGGTCTGGTACACAGCATGTCATACATAATAGATCCTATGGCTGAGGCATAGGGGATGACACTCATCTCTTCTTTATCTTTTGCCCTGGTCGGGCATTGAGCCGAGCTCAATCTCACACCTTGCAATACAGGCAAGAACCCTTTCTTGGACTGATCCATTTTGAACTTCTTCAAAATCTTATCAAGGTATGTGCTTTGTGAAAGACCTATGAGGCGTCTCGATCTATCCCTATAGATCTTGATGCCTAATATGTAAGCAGCTTCTCCAAGGTCCTTCATTGAAAAACACTTATTCAAGTAGGCCTTAATGCTGTCCAAGAATTCTATATCATTTCCCATCAAAAGTATGTCATCTACATATAATATGAGAAATGCTACAGAGCTCCCACTCACTTTCTTGTAAACGCAGGCTTCTCCATAAGTCTGCATAAACCCAAACGCTTTGATCATCTCACCAAAGCGAATGTTCCAACTCCGAGATGCTTGCACCAGCCCATAAATGGATCGCTGGAGCTTGCATACTTTGTTAGCATTCTTAGGATCGACAAAACCTTTCGGCTGCATCATATACAGCTCTTCCTTAAGATAACCGTTAAGGAATGCCGTTTTGACGTCCATCTGCCATATCTCATAATCATAGTATGCGGCAATTGCTAACATGATTCGGACGGACTTAAGCTTCGCTATGGGAGAGAAAGTCTCATCGTAGTCAACCCCTTGAACTTGCTGATAACCCTTAGCGACAAGTCGAGCTTTATAGATGGTGACATTACCATCCACGTCCGTCTTCTTCTTAAAGATCCATTTGTTTTCTATCGCTCGCCGATCATCGGGCAAGTCAGTCAAAGTCCATACTTTGTTTTCATACATGGATTCTATCTCGGATTGCAAGGCTTCTAGCCATTTGTTGGAATCTGGGCCCGCCATCGCTTCTTCATAGTTCGAAGGTTCACCGTTGTCTAACAACATGATTTCCAGGACAGGGTTGCCATACCACTCTGGTGTGGAACATGTCCTCGTGGACCTACGAAGTTCAGTAGCAACTTGATCCGAAGTACCTTGATCATCATCATTAATTTCCTCTCCAGTCGGTGTAGGCACCACAGGAACATTTTCCTGAGCTGCACTACTTTCCGGTTCAAGAGGTAGTACTTCATCGAGTTCTACTTTCCTCCCACTTACTTCTTTCGAGAGAAACTCCTTTTCCAGAAAGGATCCGTTCTTGGCAACAAAGATCTTGCCTTCGGATCTAAGGTAGAAGGTATACCCAATGGTTTCCTTGGGGTATCCTATGAAGACACATTTTTCCGACTTGGGTTCGAACTTTTCAGGTTGAAGTTTCTTGACATAAGCATCGCATCCCCAAACTTTTAGAAACGACAACTTAGGTTTCTTCCCAAACCATAATTCATACGGTATCGTCTCAACGGATTTAGACGGTGCCCTATTTAAAGTGAATGTAGCTGTCTCTAGAGCGTATCCCCAAAATGATAGCGGTAAATCGGTAAGAGACATCACAGATCGCACCATATCCAATAGAGTGCGATTACGACGTTCGGACAAACCGTTACGCTGAGGTGTTCCAGGCGGCGTGAGTTGTGAAACGATTCCACATTTTCTTAAGTGTGTACCAAATTCGTGACTTAAATATTCTCCTCCACGATCCGATCGTAAGAATTTTATCTTTCGGTCACGTTGATTCTCTACTTCATTCTAAAATTCCTTGAACTTTTCAAAGGTCTCAGACTTGTGTTTCATCAAGTAGACATATCCATATCTACTTAAGTCATCAGTGAGAGTGAGAACATAATGATATCCTCCGCGAGCCTCAACGCTCATTGGACCACACACATCAGTATGTATGATTCCCAATAAGTTGGTTGCTCGCTCCATTGTTCCGGAGAACGGAGTCTTGGTCATTTTGCCCATAAGGCATGGTTCGCATGTGTCAAATGATTCATAATCGAGAGACTCTAAAAGTCCATCAGCATGGAGCTTCTTCATGCGCTTGACACCAATGTGACCAAGGCGGCAGTGCCACAAGTATGTGGGACTATCGTTATCAACTTTACATCTTTTGGTATTCACACTATGAATATGTGTAACATTACGTTCGAGATTCATTAAGAATAATCCTTTGACCATCGGGGAATGACCATAAAACATATCTCTCATATAAATAGAACAACCATTATTCTCGGATTTAAATGAGTAGCCATCTCGTATTAAACGAGATCCAGATACAATGTTCATGCTCAAACTTGGCACTAAATAACAATTATTGAGGTTCATAACTAATCCCGTAGGTAAATGTAGAGGTAGCGTGCCGACGGCGATCACATCAACCTTGGAACCATTCCCGACGCGCATCATCACCTCGTCCTTCGTCAGTCTCCGCTTATTCCGTAGCTCCTGCTGTGAGTTACAAATATGAGCAACGACACCGGTATCAAATACCCAGGAGTTACTACGAGTACTGGTAAGGTACACATGAATTACATGTATATCACATATACCTTTAGTGTTGCCGGCCTTCTTGTCCGCTAAGTATTTGGGTCAGTTCCGCTTCCAGTGACCCTTCCCTTTGCAATAAAAGCACTCAGTCTCAGGCTTGGGTCCATTCTTTGACTTCTTCCCGGCAACTGGCTTACCGGGCGCGGCAACATCGTTGCCGTCCTTCTTGAAGTTCTTCTTACCCTTGCCCTTCTTGAACTTAGTGGTCTTATTGACCATCAACACTTGATGTTCTTTCTTGATTTCAACCTCTGCTGACTTCAGCATTGAAAATACTTCAGGAATGGTCTTTACCATCCCCTGCATATTGTAGTTCATCACAAAGCTCTTGTAGCTCGGTGGGAGCGACTGAAGGATTCTGTCAATGACCGCCTCGTCCGGGAGGTTGATCTCCAGCTGGGACAGGCGGTTGTGCAACCCAGACATTTTGAGTATGTGCTCACTGACAGAACTGTTTCCCTCCATCTTACAACTATAGAACTTGTCGGAGACTTCATATCTCTCGACTCGGGCATGAGCTTGAAAAACCATTTTCAGCTCCTCGAACATCTCATATGCTCCGTGTTGCTCAAAACGCTTTTGGAGCCCCGGTTCTAAGCTGTAAAGCAAGCCGCACTGAATGAGGCAGTAATCATCAACACGTGACTGCCAAGCGTTCATAACGTCTTGGTTCTCTGGGATGGGTGCTTCACCTAGCGGTCCTTCTAGGACATATGCTTTCTTTGCTGCTATGAGGATAATCCTCAGGTTCCGGACCCAGTCCGAATAGTTGTTGCCATCATCTTTCAGCTTGGTTTTCTCTAGGAACACGTTGAAGTTCATGTTGACATGAGCGTTGGCCATTTGATCTACAAGACATATTTTGCAAAGATTTTAGACTAAGTTCATGATAATTAAGTTCATCTAATCAAATTATTTAATGAACTCCCACTCAGATTTGACATCCCTCTAGTCATCTAAGTGTTACACGATCCGAGTCGACTAGGCCGTGTCCGATCATCACGTGAGACGGACTAGTCATCATCGGTGAACATCTCCTTGTTGATCGTATCTTCCATACGACTCATGTTCGACCTTTCGGTCTCTTGTGTTCCGAGGCCATGTCTGTACATGCTAGGCTCATCAAGTTAACCCTAAGTGTTTATGCATGTGTAAAACTGTCTTACACCCGTTGTATGTGAATGTAAGGATCTATCACACCCGATCATCACGTGGTGCTTCGAAACGACGAACTTTAGCAATGGTGCACAGTTAGGGGGAACACTTTCTTGAAATTATTATAAGGGATCATCTTATTTTCTACCGCCGTTCTAAGTAAACAAGATGCATAAAGCATAATAAACATCACATGCAATTATATAAAGTAGTGACATGATATGGCCAATATCATATAGCTCCTTCGATCTCCATCTTCGGGGCTCCATGATCATCTTCGTCACCGGCATGATACCATGATCTCCATCATCATGCCTCCATGAAGTTGCTCGCTAACTATTACTTCTACTACTATAGCTAACGGTTTAGCAATAAAGTAAAGTAATTACATGGCGTTAAATCATTGACACGCAGGTCATACAATAATTAAGACAACTCCTATGGCTCCTGCCGGTTGTCATACTCATCGACATGCAAGTCGTGATTCCTATTACAAGAACATGATCTCATACATCACAATATATCATTCATCATTCATCACAATTTCTGGCCATATCACATCACATGACAATTGCTGCAAAAACAAGTTAGACGTCCTCTAATTGTTGTTGCATCTTTTACGTGGCTGCAATTGGGTTCTAGCAAGAACATTTTCTTACCTACGAATAACCACACCGTGATTTTGTCAACTTCTATTTACCCTTCATAAGGACCCTTTTCATCGAATCCGCTCCAACTAAAGTAGGAGAGACAGACACCCGCTAGCCACCTTATGCAACTAGTGCATGTCAGTCGGTGGAACCTGTCTCACGTAAGCATACGTGTAAGGTAGGTCCAGGGCGCTTCATCCCACAATACCGTTGAAGCAAGAAAAGACTAGTAGTGGCAAGCAAGTTGACAAGATCTACGCCCACAACAGATTTGTGTTCTACTCGTGCAATAGAGAACTACGCATAAACCTAGCTCATGACGCCACTGTTGGGGAACGTTGCAGAAAATAAAAAATTTCCTACGGTTTCACCAAGATCCATCTATGAGTTCATCTAAGCAACGAGTGATAGGAGAGAGATGCATCTACATACCACTTGTAGATCGCGTGCGAAAGCGTTCAAAAGAACGGGGTTGAGGTAGTCGTTCTCGTTGTGATCCTATCACCCGAGATCCTAGCGCCGAACAGACGGCACCTCCGCGTTCAACACACGTACGGTCAGCGTGACGTCTCCTCCGTCTTGATCCAGCAAGGGGGAAGGAGAGGTTGATGAAGATCCAGCAGCACGACGGCGTGGTGGTGGATGGAGCAGAACTCTGGCAGGGCTTCACCAAGCTATTGCGGGAGGAGGAAGAGGTGTAGCAGGGGGAGGGAGGCGCCAAGACACAGGGTGCGGCTGCCCTTCCTCCCCCTCCTTTATATAGGCCCCCAGGGGGGGCGCGGCCCTGGGAGATCCAATCTCCCAAGGGGGGCGGCGGCCAGGGGGGTTGGAGTGCCCCCCAAGGCAAGTGGGGCGCGCCCCCCACCTAGGGTTTCCAACCCTAGGCGCAGGGGGGCCCAGGGGGGGCGCACCAGCCCACTAGGGTCTGGTTTCCCTCCCACTTCAGCCCACGGGGCCCTCCGGGATAGGTGGCCCCACCGGGTGGACCCCCGGGACCCTTCCGGTGGTCCCGGTACAATACTGGGTGACCCCGAAACTTTCCCGATGGCCGAAACAGCACTTCCTATATATAATTCTTTACCTCCGGACCATTCCGGAACTCCTCGTGACGTCCGGGATCTCATCCGGTACTCCGAACAACATTCAGTTTGCTGCATACTCATATTCATACAACCCTAGCATCACCGAACCTTAAGTGTGTAGACCCTATGGGTTCGGGAGACATGCAGACATGACCGAGACGGCTCTCCGGTCAATAACCAACAACGGGATCTGGATACCCATGTTGGCTCCCACATACTCCTCGATGATCTCATCGGATGAACCACGATGTCGAGGATTCAAGCAACCCCGTATACTATTCCCTTTGTCAGACGATATGTTACTTGCCCGAGATTCGATCGTCGGTATCCCAATACCTCGTTCAATCTCGTTGCCGGCAAGTCACTTTACTCGTACCGTAATGCATGATCACGTGACCAGACACTTGGTCACTTTGAGCTCATTATGATGATGCACTACCGAGTGGGCCCAGTGATACCTCTCCATAATACGGAGTGACAAATCCCAGTCTCGATCCGTGTCAACCCAACAGACACTTTCGGAGATACCTGTAGTGCACCTTTATAGGCACCCAGTTACGTTGTGACGTTTGGTACACCCAAAGCACTCCTACGGTATCCGGGAGTTACACGATCTCGTGGTCTTAAGGAAAAGATTCTTGACATGGGAAAAGCTCTAGCAAAACGAACTACACGATCTTGTGCTATGCTTAGGATTGGGTCTTGTCCATCACATCATTCTCCTAATGATGTGATCCCGTTATCAACGACATCCAATGTCCATAGTCAGGAAACCATGACTATCTGTTGATCAACGAGCTAGTCAACTAGAGGCTCACTAGGGACATGTTGTGGTCTAATTATTCACACGTGTATTACGATTTCCGGATAATACAATTATAGCATGAATAAAAGACAACTATCATGAACAAAAAAATATAATAATAATCCTTTTATTATTGCCTCTAGGGCATATTTCCAACAAACACATGCACCTCAAGAGAAGGCCAAATTTCAGTCGATCAACAACCAGAACAAATCTCCCGCCAACAGCAGCTAAAGCCGGTCACATGTTCTGGTGATTACAACAACAACAACAACAACAACAACAACAACAACAACAAGAGCAACAGCAACAACAACAACAACAACAACAACAACAACAAAAAATCCTTTAGTCCCAAACAAGTTGTAATGTTCTGGTGAGCTGGCCATGTATCTTGTTAGACAGAATATAACTACATGAAACTACTAATCAAGTATAGCCATATGAGCTTGCCATGTATCTTGTTAGATAGGAAATAATTTCACAATTAAATTTTTTTGTTATAATTTACTGGCATATCCTTATAGAGATTAATGGTACTTCTGGAAATCACATTAGTGCACTCATAACTCCTGCAAAGACAAGTTTCTCTCTGCTTGGGTTGGTTACAACTTTCCATCCCTAGGGATACTCCTACATCGTGGTGGTGATTCAAGACAAAATTCGAGGGCGTCTATATTTACAAAATTGTTTAGATGAGTGGATGGAGGCCTATTTGGCCATATCCTCATCCAAAACGTGTATACGTAACCGTATCAACAGCTGCTAGAGATGCTCTAAATTAGAATAACTACGCCAAAGAAAGCAAAACGGAGGGGGCACAATATTCTGTCAATCATCACATAGAAAAGTATACA
>NC_057804.1:640760953-640765683 GCF_018294505.1 Triticum aestivum | reverse complement strand
GTTCACCCAAAAATAATGCCTTCAACAAGGTCATTACCAGGTACAATCAATGCAGATTGGACCTTGGGTTTTCACCCTGGGAATCAAGACTCGGTACTCGAGGAGCACCACCAAAATTATAGACCTCCAGTGTTGCCACCCCTGCTTGTCGAGGCCGCTGTTGCAAGTCTCACCAAACACCTAGCACACAGTCTTCATCGCATCCACTACACTTTTCCGCCAACGCTTCAAAACCGCCAATCGCGGCCGCCATGAATTTCTCCACCTCTATCAATGCCATGAGAATGTTGACATAGACATGTCCCATGACTCCAATAAGAAAGCGAGGCTTCACTTCGCGCCCTCATGAAGCCGTGTCGGCTGATAATATGAGCGCGCGACCGGAGCCTTTCCGATCTAGATATTCAGGGACGATGTACGCCAATTTGTATAAATCTCTGAGGGTGAAGACCAAAACTTGTCAGTAGCCAGATCGAAGAGCTCGATGTCCGACAGTAGACGCCACGGTAGACGAAGATCACTAGGGCCAAACCGCCACATAACCAAGCGCCTCCACGCCCTGGCCAGTGTGCAACCAGAACAGGTGTGACACCACCACTGTCCCGCTGGGCTATCGTCCACCCCCAACTCAACCGTTGCCATCCCAGATTGGATCTGGGCAGCCATGAAGGCCAGTGCCCACTCCCGGGGCACATCAGAGCCACCACACCATGGGGTTGCATGCCGGTGAGCTCGTCGTGGCGGGGCCGAGGGAAGAGGACATCGTGATGCCCGACCATGCAGAAGAGAGGAGGCCCCCGCACCCGACCCTCACCTCTGCAGAGGAGATCCCTACCGCCGCTACACCACAAGGTCTTTGCCCTGTGTCTCTCGGCGGCGGCGGCCAGGGAGATGGCGGTGGGGGAGGGAACCCTAGGCGGCCGCGGCGCGCTCCCAGATCGCCCGCGGGAAGGGCGATACGGAAGAGGTCCGGGGTATGGAGCTGAACATCGACCTGCGGTGGTTCACTAGTAGCATCTCTGGTAGCAATGGTAAAATATAAGCATACATATGTGTGATGATCAATCAAACATTCTTGACAAAACATAGCTTATGTTGGGATCACGTCATATAGGCAATGCATCTTTTTTTCCATTACAATTAGACAACCTATCATTGCGTCTAATGGTAAATACTTCATCTAAACTGGGCAATTAATAGACTAATGAATCCTAGAGCAATATACAACTATTATATCCGACAACCAGTACTCCAAGGATTCCCGCATGGTACGTATATTTTGGACGTCCAGATGCAAGGGTTTGTAGCAAGGGGTAATTTTCCCCACAATTGAGAAACCAAGTTATAAATACGTAGGCAACACCCCTACCTTCATTCAAGCAACAGTTGAAAATAAATTAAGAAACTACTTGTGGTCCCAACGGTTCTAACTAGGTTGTAAGTCTCACTAGCTTTACGAGTTGCAATAATTTATGATCGTACAATGTGTTTGGAATTATTTGGTATCTTCAGAATAATTAATTGCAAAAAATAAAAATGCATGTAAATGTAAGTTGGAGAAGCCCTTGTGTATGAAAATTGTTGGACTAATAAGCTGCGGCGATGCACCGGACACGACCAGCGCGTGTATGGGCGCGAGCTGGCCGGGTCGGGCGCGTCGGGTCTGCGGCGAGTAGTGTGTGCGTGCGTGCGTGTGGTGCACGGGGTGGCCGTGCAAGTGTACACCGTAGACGTGCGTGTGTGTGTGTGGGTCTGTTGGCGAGCCATGCGGGCTGATGGGGCGCGATCCAGCGAGGCTCACCGCGAGAAGCGCGGTTTCGGGCGCGGCGCGTGCGCGGTCAGAGGCGGAGAGCGCATGCACGATCGAGGTGCGAGTGGAGGCGTGGGTGCGTGCCCGGTGCGCTGGCTCTGGGTATAAAGCCGCACGGTGCTGTTGTAACAGGGCGACACTATCGAGTTCGTGCTCGAGGAAGAAAAAGGGGGCGTTCGTGCGCCGGAAAAACTCCTGTGTCCACCATTGTCTGAACTTTTCTGAACTTCTCCTTCTTCTCTAGTGAGCAGAGCGACGGCGAGGGAGAGTGAGCAGAGCGCGAGGGAGAGGAGGGCAGCCGCGAGGGAGGCGCGGCAACAACAATTGGCATCAGAGCCACGGTCTGGTCAGGGCGCGCCGGCGATGTCGATCGTCCCGTACGCCGGCGGAACGGGCGGATCGTTGCCGCAGGCTGTGCGGCAGCTCACCGGCGAGAACTACATGGCGTGGGCGATCAAGATGGAGGCGAACCTCGACGCGGCCGGGCTGTGGGAGGCGGTGGTCGTGCCAGAGGATGCGGCGGCGGCCGTGATCGCCAAGAAGGACAAGCCGGCAAGGGCATACCTGCTCGGCGGGCTCGCGGAGAACCTGCTGCTGCAGGTGGCGGCGAAGAAGACCGCCGCAGAGGTGTGGGCTGCTCTGAAGGCTCGGTTCGTTGGCACGGACCGCGTGCGGGCGGCGCGGCTGGGCACCCTGCGCGGGGAGTTCGAGCTCCTGCGCATGGCGGACGCCGAGAGCCTGGACGACTTCGCCGGCAGGCTCGGTGGAATCGCGGCGCGATACGCGGCGTTGGGCTCGACCCTGGAGGACGTCACCCTCATCAAGAAGCTGCTCGACTCAGTGCCGAACCGGCTATACCCTGCGGTGGCCGGGATCGAGCAGTTCTGTGACGTCGACGACATGGCGTTCGAGGACGCGCTGGGACGGGTAAAGGCCTTCTCGAGAGGCTGCGACGACGCGGGCAGGACGGAGGCAACCAAGGCGGCGGTGAGCAGCTGCTGTACACCATGGCGCAGTGGCGTGCGCGCGAGCGGCGTCGGGGCGGTGCACGCGGAGAGGACGACGACGACGGTGCGGCGAGCACGGCATCAGGCGGCGGGGACAATCGCCGCGGGAAGTGCTACAAGTGCGGTGTCAGGGGGCACTTCAAGAGGGAGTGTCCCCTGATGCGGAAGGAGCCGGTCGCCGGGCGTGCGCTGCTGGTGGACGACGGCGTCGAAGACGTCGGGCTGCTTTGAGCCGCGACTTAGGGCGCGAGTGTTGGACTAATAAGCCGCGGCGATGCACCGGGCATGACCAGCGCGTGTATGGGCGCGAGCTGGCCGGGTCGGGCGCGTCGGGTCCGCGGCGAGTAGTGTGTGCGTGCGTGCGTGTGGTGCACGGGGTGGCCGTGCAAGTGTACACCGTAGGCGTGCGTGTGTGTGTGGGTCTGTTGGCGAGCCGTGCGGGCTGATCGGGCGCGATCCAGCGAGGCTCACCGCGAGAAGCGCGCGTTCGGGCGCGGCGTGGGTGCGGTCAGAGCGCGGAGAGCGCATGCACGATCGGGGTGCGAGTGGAGGCGTGGGTGCGTGCCCGGTGCGCTGGCTCGGGGTATAAAGCCGCACGGTTCCGTTGTAAGAGGGTGACACTATCGAGTTCGTGCTCGAGGAAGAAAAGGGGGCGTTCGTGCGCCGGAAAAACTCCTGTGTCCACCATTGTCTGAACTTTTCTGAACTTCTCCTTCTTCTCTAGTGAGCAGAGCGACGGCGAGGGAGAGTGAGCAGAGCGCGAGGGAGAGGAGGGCAGCCGCGAGGGAGGCGCGGCAACAATAAAAATTGGAACAAAGTTCATAGGTTCACTAATAGCATCTCTCAAAGCAACAATGACACATAAGTAGAAGTGTAGGTATGTGTACTGATCAATCAAACATTGCTGAAATATTATAGCTTATGCTGGGATCATGGTATATATCAAAAAGGTTTTCGCCCCACTTTATAGATGAAGCAACCTTCAAACATAGAAACAACATGATACAACTGAAAAAAAACAGAAATGGCAACCATACAAGATGCTAAAGAACAGCTAAGAGGATCTACAAACACCAAGAACAACTTTGGGAATTGCAGCCCTCGGTGAACACCAGATCATGCCAATGAAGTGACAATGGTAGGGAGCAGCTCGCAGCAGGAGGAACACCCTGCCTCGTCAACTCCCAAGAGGCCAACACTGTTGGCCCACCATTCGTCTCCGCCTCCGAAGAAGACCCCTGCCTTCTCGTCCTAGATCGCAGGACGCCGCGTCGTCGGCAGGCAGAACTGCTCACCCCTGAGCTCGTATGGATATGATGATCAGGTTGCTAGGGAGAGGACGACGGGCATGGCGAACTCACCTCGCAAAGAAAAACCCCAAACAATTTGTGGTACAATGTGATTGGAAGTATTTTAGTAAATTTGGAATAATTAATTGGAGAAAATAAAAATGCATGTAAATATAAGTTGGAGAAGCACTTATGTATGAAAATTGGACCAAAGTTCATGGTTCACTAGTAGCATCTCTCAAAGCAACGATGACACATAAGTAGAAGCATAGTTATGTGTGGTGATCAGTAAAACACTCATGAAATATTATAGCATATGTTGTGATCATGATATATAAGTAGTAAATCCTAAATTAACGCTGCCTACCATCACATCTAAAGCTCAATAATCCACCGAATGTGCTCAAAACACTCCTGAGTTCACCCCAATTATTAACTAACTAGCTGGACAAAGGCGTGGAGCACATGACCCGTTGTTGATTAGTTTGTAGCTTCAATTATTATTCCTTGTGTCTATGTTAATAGTCCATCATATTCCGATAAGAAAATTATATATATATTTCCAGTAGTCGGCATATTAATGGGAAGGACTATGTTTTTATGTGAGAACAATATATATAATTG
>NC_057804.1:640757705-640759832 GCF_018294505.1 Triticum aestivum | reverse complement strand
GGGCGGCAACGGCGTCGGGGCGGCGCGGGACGGCGCGGGACGACGACGGCGACGGCGAGGCGGAGAGGGCAGCCTGGGGGCGTCGGGGCGGGGAAGAACTGAATGAAATTTTGACGAGTGCCAGTTATATATACAACGTATTGGTCCCGGTTCGTGAGACAAACCGGGACGAATGCGTCCTTTAGTCGCGGTTGGTGGGACCAACCGGGACCAAAGGCCTCTTTTCAGCAGCCCAAAGGGCGGGAAGTAGAGCCCTTTGGTCCTGGTTGGTGGCACCAACCGGGACTAAAGGTGGGGGGGCATTGGTACCGGTTTGTGCCACCAACCGGGACCAAAGCCACCCTTTAGTCCCAGTTGGTGCCACCAACCGGGACCAAAGGCCTTGCACAACGGGGTGCGGTGGGAAGTTTAGTCCCACCTTGCTAGGTGAGAGAGCTCAGCACCTGTTTATAAGCTGCGTTGCAGCTCAGGTGCTGAGCTCCTCTCTAATATGCAGGCATTAGTTGCCTACCCCTGTCACTGCCGTGTTGGTCCAATTGGGCATGCGGGCCTGCATCCTGGCCCATGTACAGATGGGTTTCTAGTCGTATGCAGGCCGTGTGGCCCATTAGGCGGCATTATTTTTTCCAGTTGTTTTTTGTTTTTTGAATTATTTATTTTCTTTTTATTTTTGCTTTATTTTTTTTATTCTTTTTTCTTTTAGCTCAGAATAATTATAATCTTTCTGTTACTCCATTAGTTTCCAAATTTGAATAGTTTAAATTTTAATTTTTTGAAATTTGTGTGAATCACTAGTTTGTGAATAACTTCACTATCAAAATATATTTTGAGCGATTCTTTTTCCTGCTATTTAATATTACTATATTTTATCATTATATTCAAAACATATTTTGTTATTTTAGTTTCTATCAAAAAAATCTTTATGAAAAATTCTTTTTGCTACTAAAGTTTCTAACAAAAATTCTTTATGATAATTATTTCTGCTTTTCATGTTTTGAGCAAAAAATACTTTGATAATTTTAGTTGCATAAATTTTATATAATTTTAGTTTAAAAAATACTAGAGGTTTATAAAAGCTTTTTAGTTGATTCCTTTTGCTATTAGAGTTTTATAAAAGCATTTACTGGTTTTTTTAAGCTATAAGACCTTGAAATTGAAAAGCATTTCAAATGAACTCTGAAAAGGTTGAAAGTTGGCATGGTATCATCATTTCACCCACATAGCATGTGCTAAAAAGTTGAGAGGGTTATGGGAAAGCCTGGATGCACTTCGTGTACAAAATGGATAATCTCTTTCGAAGTATGAGGGTTTCTACGGAAACTCATCTGTTACACAGGGATTGCATTTTTTTAAACTTATTTGAACTCCTGACTTTTTGCGTGTTCAAAATGCACCATTCAAAGCCACATCATCAATTTTCAACCCTTTCTAACTTCATTTGTTATTTTTCATGCATTTACTGATTATTTTGAGCTATAAGACCCTGAAATTGAAAAGCATTTCAAATGAACTCTGAAAAGGTTGGAAGTTGGCATGGTATCATCATTTCATCCACATAGCATGTGCAAGAAAGTTGAGTGGGTTACGGCAAAAACTGGATGCACTTGATGTACAAAACGGACAATTTCTTTCGAAGTATCAAGATTTCATACGGAAACTTGTCTGTTACAATAGGCATTTCAAATGAACTACGAAAAGGTTGAAAGTTGTCATGGTATCATCATAATAGTTGTGGACAAAGTCTTCACTTTTTCTTTGCTTGTGTCCTTTCCTTATTGCGTTGTAACCATGGATAATCTTCATCATTTATCAGGATGCTTGGGTCAGCCTTGACTTTGAAGGGAGGAATTTCATGAAACTTTTCATAATCTTCGGACATGTCTGTCTTGCCCTCCACTCCCACGATGTCCCTTTTTTCTGAAAGAACTATGTGGCGCTTTGGCTCATCGTATGATGTATTCGCTTCCTTATTTTTTCCTTTTCTCGGTTTGTTAGACATGTCCTTCACATAGATAACCTGTGTCACATCATTGGCTAGGACGAACGATTCGTCAGTGTACCCAAGATTGTTCAGATCCACTGTTGTCATTTCGTACTGTGGGTCTACCTGTACACCGCCTCCTGACA
>NC_057804.1:640752791-640755682 GCF_018294505.1 Triticum aestivum | reverse complement strand
TTTTGTTGCATTTAAATTCTTTAGCTAGAGAGTTATTTGTATGTTGCATTTAATTAAGTGTTGTATATGAACTTTATGTATGAACTTGTATTAATTTGGTCTATTCGGTGTTGTGTAATGAAGATGAGCCGACAATGGATGTATGATGATCGATGCTCTCCCGAGTTCATTAATGGCGTGCATAGTTTTCTGCTTGCCGCTGAGGCAAACAAGCGGGCGGATGGTTTCATGCCTTGTCCATGTGCTGGCTGTAAGAATGGTCACAATTACTCTACATCAAGAACCATTCATGTCCACCTATTTGAGTCCGGTTTCATGCCCCACTATAATGTTTGGACCAAGCACGGAGAAAGAGGGGTTATGATGGAAGACAATGAAGAAGAAGAGGATGACGACGGCTATCCTGGCCATGGGTTCCCTGAATATGATGATACAACAATGGGGGAAGAAGCTGAGCCAGCAATGCAGGAAGAAGCTGAAGAAGAGGCATCAGATGAGCCCGCTGATGATCTAGGTCGGGCCATTGCCGATGCAAAGAGAAACTGCGCAAGTGATTTGGAGAAGAAGAAGTTGCAGCGCATGTTAGATGATCACAAGAAATTGTTGTACCCGAATTGCGAAGCTGACAAAAAAAAGTTGGGCACCACACTGGAATTGCTGCAATGGAAGGCAAAGAATGATGTATCTGACAAGGGATTTGGAAAGTTGCTCGTAATGATAAAGAATATGCTTCCAAAGGACAACGAATTGCCCGAGAGTACGTATGAAGCACAGAAGGCTGTCCGCCCTCTAGGGTTAGAGGTGCAGAAGATACATGCATGCCCTAATGACTGCATCCTCTACCGCGTTGAGTACGAGGATTTGAATGCTTGCCCGGTATGCGGTGCATTGCGTTATAAGATCAGTCGCGATGACCCTGGTGATGTCGAGGGTGAGCGCCCCCGGAAGAAGATTCCTGCCAAGGTGATGTGGTATCCTCCTATAATACCACGGTTTAAACGTTTGTTCCAAAACAAAGAGCATGCGAAGGCGATGCGGTGGCACGGAGAAGACCGTAAGAAACATGGAAAGTTGAGAGTACCCGCTGACGGTTCGCAGTGGAGAAAAATCGAGAGAAAGTATAGGGAGGAGTTTGCAGGTGACTCAAGGAACATATGGTTTGGTCTAAGCGCAGATGGCATTAATCCTTTTGGGGAGAAGAGCAGCAACCATAGCACCTGGCATGTGACTCTATGTTTGTACAACCTTCCTCCTTGGTTGTGCATGAAGCGGAAGTTCATTATGATGTCGGTGCTCATCCAAGGCCCTAAGCAACCCGGCAACGACATTGATGTGTACCTAAGGCCATTAGTTGAAGAACTATTACAGCTGTGGAATGGAACAGGTGTACGTGCGTGGGATGAGCACGGACAGGAAGAATTTGACCTAAAGGCGTTGCTGTTCGAGACCATCAATGATTGGCGTGCTCTCAGTAACCTTTCAGGACAGACAAACAAGGGATACCGCGGATGTACGCATTGTTTGGATGATACCGATAGTATATATTTGGATAGTTGTAGGAAGATTGTGTACCTGGGACATCGTCGATTTCTTCCGAGCAGGCATCCCGTAAGAAAGAAAGGAAAGCATTTCAAAGGTGAGGCGGATCACCGGACGAAGCCTCGCCACCGTACTGGTGCTAATGTACATGATATGGTCAAGGATTTGAAGGTAATCTTTGGAAAGGGTCCTGGCGGACAACCTGTTCCGAAGGATGCTGACGGACGCGCACCCATGTGGAAGAAGAAATCTATATTTTGGGACCTGCCGTATTGGAAAGACCTAGAGGTCCGCTTCGCAATCGACGTGATGCACGTGACAAAGAATCTTTGCGTGACCCTGCTTGGCTTTTTGGGCGTGTATGGGAAGACAAAGATACACCGGAGGCACGGGAGGACCAACAACGTATGCACGGAAAAGACGACATACATCAGGGTCAGGCTAGCTACGCTCTTACCAAAGAAGAGAAGGAAATCTTCTTTGAATGTTTGCTCAGCATGAAGGTACCGTCTGGCTTCTCGTCGAATATAAAGGGAATAATAAATATGGCAAAGAAAAATTTCCAGAACCTAAAGTCTCATGACTGCCACGTGATTATGACGCAACTACTTCCAGTTGCATTGAGGGGGCTTCTACCGGAAAACGTTCGATTAGCCATTGTGAAGCTATGTGCATTCCTCAATGCAATCTCTCAGAAGGTAATCGATCCAGAAATCATACCAAGGTTACAGAATGATTTGGTGCAATGACTTGTCAGTTTCGAGTTGGTGTTCCCACCATCCTTCTTCAACATCATGACGCACATCCTAGTTCACCTTTGCAAAGAGATTAACGTTTTGGGTCCTGTATTTCTACACAATATGTTCCCCTTTGAGAGGTTCATGAGAGTCTTGAAGAAATATGTTCATAACCATGCTAGGACAGAAGGAGGCATCTCGAAGGGCCATGAAAATGAGGAGGTCATTGAGTTTTGTATTGACTTTATTCCTGACCTTAAGCCGATTGGTGTCACTACTAGAAAAAGGCCTACTAGTGGCGCACCAGTTTTGCCTACTAATGGCGCACTACTGGTGCACCACTAGTACCACACCACTAGTATTTTTTACTAATGGCGCACCACTGGTGCGCCATTAGTATAGGCCACTGGTGCGCCATTAGTATAGGCCAAGGTGCGCCATTAGTATTTCCGAATTTTGAAGGCGGGAAAATAGTAGTGGCGCACCGTCTAACCCCCACCGTGCGCCATTGCTATTTTTGAACTTTGAATTTGGATTTGGATCGTGATTTTTTTGCCCATTTTTTGCTCTTTTTTTTGCTCATTTTTTTGCACGATATTATTTCAAATTTTGTTC
>NC_057804.1:640681341-640684932 GCF_018294505.1 Triticum aestivum | reverse complement strand
ACATATGTGTGATGATCAATCAAACATTCTTGACAAAACATAGCTTATGTTGGGATCACGTCATATAGGCAATGCATCTTTTTTTCCATTACAATTAGACAACCTATCATTGCGTCTAATGGTAAATACTTCATCTAAACTGGGCAATTAATAGACTAATGAAGCCTAGAGCAATATACAACTATTATATCCGACAACCAGTACTCCAAGGATTCCCGCATGGTACGTATATTTTGGACGTCCAGATGCAAGGGTTTGTAGCAAGGGGTAAATTTCCCCACAATTGAGAAACCAAGTTATAAATACGTAGGCAACATCCCTACCTTCATTCAAGCAACAGTTGAAAATAAATTAAGAAACTACTTGTAGTCCCAACGGTTCTAACTAGGTTGTAAGTCTCACTAGCTTTACGAGTTGCAATAATTTATGATCGTACAATGTGTTTGGAATTATTTGGTATCTTCAGAAGCCCTTGTGTATGAAAATTGTTGGACTAATAAGCTGCGGCGATGCACCGGACACGACCAGCGCGTGTATGGGCGCGAGCTGGCCGGGTCGGGCGCGTCGGGTCTGCGGCGAGTAGTGTGTGCGTGCGTGCGTGTGGTGCACGGGGTGGCCGTGCAAGTGTACACCGTAGACGTGCGTGTGTGTGTGTGTGGGTCTGTTGGCGAGCCATGCGGGCTGATGGGGCGCGATCCAGCGAGGCTCACCGCGAGAAGCGCGGTTTCGGGCGCGGCGCGTGCGCGGTCAGAGCGCGGAGAGCGCATGCACGATCGAGGTGTGAGTGGAGGCGTGGGTGCGTGCCCGGTGCGCTGGCTCGGGGTATAAAGCCGCACGGTGCTGTTGTAACAGGGCGACACTATCGAGTTCGTGCTCGAGGAAGAAAAAGGGGGCGTTCGTGCGCCGGAAAAACTCATGTGTCCACCATTGTCTGAACTTTTCTGAACTTCTCCTTCTTCTCCAGTGAGCAGAGCGACGGCGAGGGAGAGTGAGCAGAGCGCGAGGGAGAGGAGGGCAGCCGCGAGGGAGGCGCGGCAACAACAATTGGCATCAGTGCCACGGTCTGGTCAGGGCGCGCCGACGATGTCGATCGTCCCGTACGCCGGCGGAACGGGCGGATCGTTGCCGCAGGCTGTGCCGCAGCTCACCGGCGAGAACTACATGGCGTGGGCGATCAAGATGGAGGCGAACCTCGACGCGGCTGGGCTGTGGGAGGCGGTGGTCGTGCCAGAGGATGCGGCGGCAGCCGTGATCGCCAAGAAGGACAAGCCGGCGAGGGCATACCTGCTCGGCGCGCTCGCGGAGAACCTGCTGCTGCAGGTGGCGGCGAAGAAGACCGCCGCAGAGGTGTGGGCTGCTCTGAAGGCTCGGTTCGTCGGCGCGGACCGCGTGCGGGCGACGCGGCTGGGCACCTTGCGCGGGGAGTTCGAGCTCCTGCGCATGGCGGACGCCGAGAGCCTGGACGACTTCGCCGGCAGGCTCGGTGGAATGGCGGCGCGATACGCGGCGTTGGGCTCGACCCTGGAGGACGTCGCCCTCGTCAAGAAGCTGCTCGACTCGGTGCCGAACCGGCTATACCCTGCAGTGGCCGGGATCGAGCAGTTCTGTGACGTCGACGACATGGCGTTCGAGGACGCGCTGGGACGGGTAAAGGCCTTCTCGAGAGGCTGCGACGACGCGGGCAGGACGGAGGCAACCAAGGCGGCGGTGAGCAGCTGCTGTACACCATGGCGCAGTGGCGTGCGCGCGAGCGGCGTCGGGGCGGTGCACGCGGAGAGGACGACGACGACGGTGCGGCGAGCACGGCATCAGGCGGCGGGGACAATCGCCGTGGGAAGTGCTACAAGTGCGGTGTCAGGGGGCACTTCAAGAGGGAGTGTCCCCTGATGCGGAAGGAGCCAGTCGCCGGGCGTGCGCTGCTGGTGGACGACGGCGTCGAAGACGTCGGGCTGCTCTGAGCCGCGACTTAGGGCGCGAGTGTTGGACTAATAAGCCGCGGCGATGCACCGGGCATGACCAGCGCGTGTATGGGCGCGAGCTGGCCGGGTCGGGCGCGTCGGGTCCGCGGCGAGTAGTGTGTGCGTGCGTGCGTGTGGTGCACGGGGTGGCCGTGCAAGTGTACACCGTAGGCGTGTGTGTGTGTGGGTCTGTTGGCGAGCCGTGCGGGCTGATCGGGCGCGATCCAGCGAGGCTCACCGCGAGAAGCGCGCGTTTGGGCGCGGTGTGGAGGCGTGGGTGCGTGCCCGGTGCGCTGGCTCGGGGTATAAAGCCGCACGGTTCCGTTGTAAGAGGGTGACACTATCGAGTTCGTGCTCGAGGAAGAAAAGGGGGCGTTCGTGCGCCGGAAAAACTCCTGTGTCCACCATTGTCTGAACTTTTCTGAACTTCTCCTTCTTCTCTAGTGAGCAGAGCGACGGCGAGGGAGAGTGAGCAGAGCGCGAGGGAGAGGAGGGCAGCCGCGAGGGAGGCGCGGCAACAATAAAAATTGGAACAAAGTTCATAGGTTCACTAATAGCATCTCTCAAAGCAACGATGACACATAAGTAGAAGTGTAGGTATGTGTACTGATCAATCAAACATTGCTGAAATATTATAGCTTATGCTGGGATTATGGTATATATCAAAAAGGTTTTCGCCCCACTTTATAGATGAAGCAACCTTCAAACATAGAAACAACATGATACAACTGAAAAAAAACAGAAATGGCAACCATACAAGATGCTAAAGCACAGCTAAGAGGATCTACAAACACCAAGAACAACTTTGGGAATTGCAGCCCTCGGTGAACACCAGATCATGCCAATGAAGTGACAATGGTAGGGAGCAGCTCGCAGCAGGAGGAACACCCTGCCTCGTCAACTCCCAAGAGGCCAACACTGTTGGCCCACCATTCGTCTCCGCCTCCGAAGAAGACCCCTGCCTTCTCGTCCTAGATCGCAGGACGCCGCGTCGTCGGCAGGCAGAACTGCTCACCCCTGAGCTCGTATGGATATGATGATCAGGTTGCCAGGGAGAGGACGACGGGCATGGCGAACTCACCTCGCAAAGAAAAACCCCAAACAATTTGTCGTACAATGTGATTGGAAGTATTTTAGTAAATTTGGAATAATTAATTGGAGAAAATAAGAATGCATGTAAATATAAGTTGGAGAAGCACTTATGTATGAAAATTGGACCAAAGTTCATGGTTCACTAGTAGCATCTCTCAAAGCAACGATGACACATAAGTAGAAGCATAGTTATGTGTGGTGATCAGTAAAACACTCATGAAATATTATAGCATATGTTGTGATCATGATATATAAGTAGTAAATCCTAAATTAACGCTGCCTACCATCACATCTAAAGCTCAATAATCCACCGAATGTGCTCAAAACACTCCTGAGTTCACCCCAATTATTAACTAACTAGCTGGACAAAGGCGTGGAGCACATGACCCGTTGTTGATTAGTTTGTAGCTTCAATTATTATTCCTTGTGTCTATGTTAATAGTCCATCATATTCCGATAAGAAAATTATATATATATTTCCAGTAGTCGGCATATTAATGGGAAGGACTATGTTTTTATGTGAGAACAATATATATAATTG
>NC_057804.1:640672338-640677295 GCF_018294505.1 Triticum aestivum | reverse complement strand
TTGTCATTCCGTACTGTGGGTCTACCTGTACCCCGCCTCCTGACAGATTGAACATTTGCATTTAAACAAAGGGACCTTAAAATCTACTCCGTAGTCAAGTTCCCATATGTCCACTTTGTAACCATAATATGTGTCCTTTCCCCTCTCGGTGGCTGCATCAAAGCGGACATCGCTGTTTTGGTTGGTGCTCTTTTGATCTTGGGCGATCGTGTAAAATGTATTCCCATTTATCTTGTATCCTTTCCAAATCATTACAGTCGAAGATGGTCCCCTGGACAATGAGTACAGCTCCGCACAAACAGTGTTTTCACCTCTGAGACGTGTTTCCAATCAACTGCTGAAAGTCCTAATGTGTTCACATGTAATCCTCGTCGCACTGCTCCGGGTGTTTGGAGCGCAGACTGTTCTTGTGTTCATCGACATAAGGGGTCACCAAAGTAGAGTTCTGTAGAACTGTGCAGTGTGCTTGAGACCAAGAATATCCGTCCCTGCATATTATTATCTCCCCTCCAAGCCTGCCTTTTCCAGTCAGTCTCCCCTCATACCGCGATTTAGGGAGACCTATCTTCTTAAGGCCAGGAATGAAGTCAACACAAAACCCAATGACATCCTCTGTTTGATGGCCCATGGACACTAGTAGAAAAAGGGTCAAATGTGAAGCACATTAGTGTTAGTTTGATTTTGAGCCGGCACTAATGTGTCCATTAGTGCCGGTTCCAACGGCTAGCCGGCCGCTCTCATTAGTACCGGTTCGAGGCGAACCTTTAGCACCGGTTCGTGCCATGAACCGGTACTAAAGAGAGTGGTGGCAGGATGTTGTCAGTCTGGAGCCCCTCCAGCACCTTTAGTACCGGTTCGTGGCACGAACCGGTACTAAAGGTCGACGTACATAAACCCTTTGTCCACCCGAGCTCGCTCTGTTCTTCCCCTTTCCCCTCTCCTCCTCTGTTCTTCCCCTCTCTTCCTCGAGCTCATCACACATTTTGCCCAAAATTTTCATGATTTGAAGGCTCCCATCCATTCAAATGATCACAAAGGTTAGCCACCTTGTCCTTTCATCTCTCATTGCTAGATTAGCTCTTGCAATGCTTTGTATAGTGATTAATTTGTGAGTTTAGTAATTTGGGAGGGATTATATGTGCTAGTATTTGATTTATATGCAATTTGAGGTCAAAAATAACACTTAGTTTGCATATGTAGGTGTGGTTTACTTAGTGCCTTCTAAATCTCCGTCGTAACCACCGTCGATCGCCCGCACCGTCCCATCGCCGGCACCACCTTGTGGTGAGGCTCTTGTTCATGAATGTTTTACATTACCAAATTGATGTTTGTGTGATTTGGATATATAGTTACTCGTATAATTATCTTACCCGTACGTTATTTGTTATACATAGTGCCATGGTTTTGATACCCGTCGCCGTCGGCCCTCGTCCTTGTTATGATTGGGATGTGGTATATTCTCTTTTAAAACTAGTTGTTGCATTTCATGTTTATGACAAATTATGCCCATCAAGTTGACATAGATATTTTTATCTAGGAGGTATATGAACCGGAAATTCCAACCGACCCTATTGTCGAGAGGTTAAATTTAGTTGAAAGAGAAAACGAGTATTTGAAAGAAAATTTGAAAAGAATTGAGGGGGAGAAGATGGAATTGGAGGTGCATGTTGCCGATGTCGTCGATGATCACAAGATCAAGATGGAGAAAATGCGGTTGAAGATTAGAAAGATTAGAAAATATGTCATTGATAGTGTGGCTTGGTATCATTATGCTGTTGGATCAATTGTTACCTTAGTTGCGATCTTGATCGCATGTTTTGTTGCATTTAAATTCTTTAGCTAGAGAGTTATTTGTATGTTGCATTTAATTAAGTGTTGTATATGAACTTTATGTATGAACTTGTATTAATTTGGTCTATTCGGTGTTGTGTAATGAAGATGAGCCGACAATGGATGTATGATGATCGATGCTCTCCCGAGTTCATTAATGGCGTGCATAGTTTTCTGCTTGCCGCTGAGGCAAACAAGCGGGCGGATGGTTTCATGCCTTGTCCATGTGCTGGCTGTAAGAATGGTCACAATTACTCTACATCAAGAATCATTCATGTCCACCTATTTGAGTCCGGTTTCATGCCCCACTATAATGTTTGGACCAAGCACGGAGAAAGAGGGGTTATGATGGAAGACAATGAAGAAGAAGAGGATGACGACAGCTATCCTGGCCATGGGTTCCCTGAATATGATGATACAACAATGGGGGAAGAAGCTGAGCCAGCAATGCAGGAAGAAGCTGAAGAAGAGGCATCAGATGAGACCGCTGATGATCTAGGTCGGGCCATTGCCGATGCAAAGAGAAACTGCGCAAGTGATTTGGAGAAGAAGAAGTTGCAGCGCATGTTAGATGATCACAAGAAATTGTTGTACCCGAATTGCGAAGCTGACAAAAAAAAGTTGGGCACCACACTGGAATTGCTGCAATGGAAGGCAGAGAATGGTGTATCTGACAAGGAATTTGGAAAGTTGCTCGTAATGATAAAGAATATGCTTCCAAAGGACAACGAATTGCCCGAGAGTACATATGAAGCAAAGAAGGCTGTCCGCCCTCTAGGGTTAGAGGTGCAGAAGATACATGCATGCCCTAATGACTGCATCCTCTACCGCGTTGAGTACGAAGATTTGAACGCTTGCCCGGTATGCGGTGCATTGCGTTATAAGATCAGTCGCGATGACCCTGGTGATGTCGAGGGTGAGCGCCCCAGGAAGAAGATTCCTGCCAAGGTGATGTGGTATCCTCCTATAATACCACGGTTTAAACGTTTGTTCCAAAACAAAGAGCATGCGAAGGCGATGCGGTGGCACGGAGAAGATCGTAAGAAAGATGGAAAGTTGAGAGTACCCGCTGACGGTTCGCAGTGGAGAAAAATCGAGAGAAAGTATAGGGAGGAGTTTGCAGGTGACCCAAGGAACGTATGGTTTGGTCTAAGCGCAGATGGCATTAATCCTTTTGGGGAGAAGAGCAGCAACCATAGCACCTGGCATGTGACTCTATGTTTGTATAACCTTCCTCCTTGGTTGTGCATGAAGCGGAAGTTCATTATGATGCCGGTGCTCATCCAAGGCCCTAAGCAACCCGGCAACGACATTGATGTGTACCTAAGGCCATTAGTTGAAGAACTATTACAGCTGTGGAATGGAACAGGTGTACGTGCATGGGATGAGCACGGACAGGAAGAATTTGACCTAAAGGCGTTGCTGTTCGGGACCATCAATGATTGGCGTTCTCTCAGTAACCTTTCAGGACAGACAAACAAGGGATACCGTGGATGTACGCATTGTTTGGATGATACCGATAGTATATATTTGGATAGTTGTAGGAAGATTGTGTACCTGGGACATCGTCGATTTCTTCCGAGCAGGCATCCCGTAAGAAAGAAAGGAAAGCATTTCAAAAGTGAGGCGGATCACCGGACGAAGCCTCGCCACCGTACTGGTGCTGATGTACATGATATGGTCAAGGATTTGATGGTAATCTTTGAAAAGGGTCCTGGCGGACAACCTGTTCCGAAGGATGCTGACGGACGCGCACCCATGTGGAAGAAGAAATCTATATTTTGGGAACTGCCGTATTGGAAAGACCTAGAGGTCCGCTCCGCAATCGACGTGATGCACGTGACGAAGAATCTTTGCGTGACCCTGCTTGGCTTTTTGGGTGTGTATGGGAAGACAAAGATACACCGGAGGCACGGGAGGACCAGCAACGTATGCACGGAAAAGACGACATACATCAGGGTCAGGCCAGCTACGCTCTTACCAAAGAAGAGAAGGAAATCATCTTTGAATGTTTGCTCAGCATGAAGGTACCGTCTGGCTTCTCGTCGAATATAAAGGGAATAATAAATATGGCAAAGAAAAATTTCCAGAACCTAAAGTCTCATGACTGCCACGTGATTATGACGCAACTACTTCCAGTTGCATTGAGGGGGCTTCTACCGGAAAACGTTCGATTAGCCATTGTGAAGCTATGTGCATTCCTCAATGCAATCTCTCAGAAGGTAATCGATCCAGAAATCATACCAAGGTTACAGAATGATTTGGTGCAATGTCTTGTGAGTTTCGAGTTGGTGTTCCCACCATCCTTCTTCAACATCATGACGCACATCCTAGTTCACCTTTGCGAAGAGATTAACGTTTTGGGTCCTGTATTTCTACACAATATGTTCCCCTTTGAGAGGTTCATGAGAGTCTTGAAGAAATATGTTCATAACCATGCTAGGACAGAAGGAGGCATCTCGAAGGGCCATGAAAATGAGGAGGTCATTGAGTTTTGTATTGACTTTATTCCTGACCTTAAGCCGATTGGTGTCACTACTAGAAAAAGGCCTACTAGTGGCGCACCAGTTTTGCCTACTAATGGCGCACTACTGGTGCACCACTAGTACCACACCACTAGTATTTTTTACTAATGGCGCACCCGTGGTGCGCCATTAGTATCTGGTATACTAATGGCGCACCACTGGTGCGCCATTAGTATAGGCCACTGGTGCGCCATTAGTATAGGCCACGGTGCGCCATTAGTATTTCCGAATTTTGAAGGCGGGAAAATAGTAGTGGCGCACCGTCTAACCCCCACTGTGCGCCATTGCTATTTTTGAACTTTGAATTTGGATTTGGATCGTGATTTTTTTGCCCATTTTTTGCTCATTTTTTTGCACGATATTATTTCAAATTTTGTTCCCGTTTTTGGATCTTGTACGTTCTTTTGCCGTGTTCTTTTGCCGGAGAGGAGTTCGCCGGAGAGGAGGAGGAGGAGGTGACCGCAGAGGCGCTCGCCTACATCGTCGGAGAGGAGGAGGAGGTCGCCGGAGAGGAGTTCACCGGAGCATCGGAGAGGAGGAAGGAGAAACCATGAGGGGGTGGGAGGAGAGGAGGGAGGAGGAGCTCACCGGAGATGAGGGAG
>NC_057804.1:640669049-640669559 GCF_018294505.1 Triticum aestivum | reverse complement strand
TTTTATTATCCCTGTTAATTTTAGTATTCATAATTAGTTCTTAAATGTGATGAAAATTAAATAATTATATTTTTAAACTTATGCGCATATTTCAAAAAATTTAAAAGAAATACTCCCTCCGTCTCAAAATAAATGTCTCAAGCTTAGTTCAACTTTGTACTAAAATTAGCACAAAGTTAAGACACTTATTTTGGGATGGAGGGAGTATTAATTGACAGGCATTCTTTTATCAGCGAAGATTTTTTAAATTAAAATGAAACTAACTAACTGCAATAAAAAAGTGAAGAAAATCAAACTATATTTTCTATTTAGAACTAATGAATTAAAATAGTACAATAAAATGAACCAAAATAAAAGATAAAATAATTAATTATGTGTACCCTACTAGAGCTAGCGACATAAGCCAGCCCCCACCCACACACACACATACATGGTCGTGCGGAGCGTCATAAGGGCATGTACAATGGTTCTATCTTAGCAATGCCACGTAGGATAAATGATGAGGTGGAG
>NC_057804.1:640639062-640667059 GCF_018294505.1 Triticum aestivum | reverse complement strand
CTTTGCAAATGGTTAATGCCCTTCTTCCTTTCCAACGGTTGCGGATGACGGCTATTTCTTAGCCAATGAAGATCTCGCTGGTCCAAGGACATTGGCGTCACGACCAAGGTGTGTTAATCAGTTTTAGTTCCCGGACAACCCGCGTAGCTCAAGCGGCTTAACAAACCTCAAGGCGGATTCCCTTGGTGGAGTCCTTTTGGCGGCGCAGATGGTTCCTTGTTGTGATGGTGCTCTTCTTGGTGAGTGGTTCTCGTCAATGACAACTCATGAGTGTTAAGAGTTGTTATTTATCTGTCTTGCAAAGTCCATTATATAAAACTACAGTTGTATCATTCTTATCAAAATAAATTAATTTGGCGTACCAACATGTGGTTGAATGATTAGAAAGACAGTGTTATGCCGATCCTACGAGGGTGCAAGTCCTAGACTTGTAATTGGTGCTCGTATTTCTCAAAATGATGCAACGGCTCAGTCTCTGGACTGGAAACCTGGTGCTCGTATTTTTTTGGAGTTATTTAAGGCCTTCCGACGATGTGCGCTCAATGACACGAGACGTCCCGTCGATCACAAAGACGTCTGTGATAACTTTGTCGTTCTCAAAATGATGTATCGGCTCAGTCTCCGGACTTCAAACCTGGTACTCATATTTTTCTGGAATTATTTCAGATCTTCTGATGATGTGCATTCAATGACACGAGAACTCTCCGTCGACCACAAAGGCGTTTGTGATGACTTTGTCAATCTCAAAATGATGTATCAGCTAAGTCTCTAGAAGGTGCTCATAGGGATAGATGTGCCGGCTCAATCTCTCAAAGGTGCTCACAGGGGTAGGGTGTGAGTGCGTTCATATGGTCGAGTGTATGTACATATGTATGAGTGCCTACATTTGCAATGTGTGAAAAAAAGTTTATGTTCTTTTAGAAAAGTCAACACCCATGCATAAATTTAGTCTGAAACAGTGTTGCGGCAAAACTCAATGCACTGCCATCCGAAATATCAAAACAAACACTGTTGGGGAACGTTGCAGAAAATAAAAAATTTCCTACGGTTTCACCAAGATCCATCTATAAGTTCATCTAAGCAACGAGTGATAGGAGAGAGATGCATCTACATACCACTTGTAGACCGCGTGCGGAAGCGTTCAAGAGAACGGGGTTGAGGTAGTCGTTCTCGTCGTGTTCCTATCAACGGAGATCCTAGCGCCGAACGGACGGCACCTCCGCGTTCAACACACGTACGGTCAGCATGACGTCTCCTCCTTCTTGATCCAGCAAGGGGGAAGGAGAGGTTGATAAAGATCCAGCAACACGATGGCGTGGTGGTGGATGCAGCAGAACTCCGGCAGGGCTTCGCCAAGCTATTGCGGGAGGAGGAAGAGGTGTAGCAGGGGGAGGGAGGCGCCAAGACACAGGGTGCGGCTGCCCTCCCTCCCCCCTCCTTTATATAGGCCCCCAGGGGGGCGCGGCCCTGGGAGATCCAATCTCCCACGGGGGGCGGCGGCCAGGGGGGTTGGAGTGCCCCGCAAGGCAAGTGGGGCGCGCCCCCCACCTAGGGTTTCCAACCCTAGGCGCAGGGGGGTGAGGGAGTCCTGGACTAGGGGGTGTCCGGATAGCCGAACTATCATCATCGGCCGGACTCCAAGACTATGAAGAGACAAGATTGAAGACTTCGTCCCGTGTCCGGATGGGACTTTCCTTGGCGTGGAAGGCAATCTTGGCGATACGGATATGTAGATATCCTACCATTGTAACCGACTCTGTGTAACCCTAGCCCTCTCCGGTGTCTATATAAACCGGATGGCTTTAGTCTGTAGGACGAACAACAATCATACCATAGGCTAGCTTCTAGGGTTTAGCCTCCTTGATCTCGTGGTAGATCTACTCTTGTAATACCCACATCATCAATATCAATCAAGCATGACGTAGGGTTTTACCTCCATCAAGAGGGCCCGAACCTGGGTAAAACATCGTGTCCCTTGTCTCCTGTTACCATCCACCTAGACGCACATTTTGGGACCCCCTACCCGAGATCCGCCGGTTTTGACACCGACATTGGTGCTTTCATTGAGAGTTCCTCTGTGTCGTCACCGATAGGCTCGATGGCTTCTTCGATCATCAACAACTACGCAGTCGAGGGTGAGACCTTCCTCCCCAGACAGATCTTCGTATTTGGCGGCTTTGCACTGCGGGCCAATTCGCTTGGCCATCTGGAACAGATCGAAAGCTACGCCCCTGGCCGTCAGGTCAGATTTGGAAGTTTGAACTTCACGGCTGATATCCATGGGCACTTGATCTTCGATGGATTCGAGCCACAGCCGAGCGCGCCGCACTGTCACGACGGGCGTGACTTAGCCCTGAAGCCGGACAGTAACCTGGAGGCCGCACACGAGTCCGCTCCGATCTTCAATTCGGAGCCGGCTGCGCAGATCGAGGACGGGTGGCTAGACACCGCCTCGGGGGTTGCAACCTCTACGGCGATAGAGCCGAACACTGACCTTGTCCCTCATGAAGCTCGTGACTCCGAGGCGCCGGACTCCTTGCCGGACTTCGAACCTCCCGCGCCCCTCCAGTCGAATCCGATTGGGCGCCGATCATGGAGTTCACCGCTGCGGACATCTTTCAACACTCACCTTTCGGCGACATCTTGAGTTCACTAAAATATCTCTCGTTATCAGGAGAGCCTTGGCCGGACTGCGGTCAAGACGGTTGGGATACGGACGACGAAGAAATTCAAAGCCCGCCCACCACCCACTTAGTAGCCACTGTCGACGATCTAACCGACATGCTAGACTTCGACTCCGAAGACATCGACGGTATGGACGACGATGCCGGAGACGACCAAGAACCAGCGCCTACCGGGCACTGGAAAGCCACCTCATCATATGACATATACATGGTGGATACACCAAAAGGAAGCGACAACGAGGAACAACGGGACGTGGCGAAGGACAACTCCCCCAACAAACAACCAAAACGACGACGCAAGCGCCGCCCGAAGTCCCGCCTCGATAACAATGGCACTCATACTGACCCAGCCTTAGAGCAGGGTGAAGCGTTGGACGAAGAACATGCCACCAAGCAACCATCCGAACAGGATGGATTGGACAAGCAACCCATCCCCGACGAAAACAACAGTCCAGACGATCTCACGCCCGACAAACCACCGAAGCATAAGAACCTTCATAAAAGGCTCATCGCCACTGCAAGAAGTCTGAAGAAGCAAAAGTGGACACTCAAAACAGCGGAGGACGCACTCAGAATGAGATGGAGCAAAGTACTCAATACCGCAGATAAATACGGCAATAGTCACCAGGCGAAGAGCTACCCGAAGCGCAAGTTGTTGCCCGAATTTGACGAGGAGGCCGTAGAGCCCCCACAGTCAAAAAAGAAAGACGCTGCCTGGCCGGATAGACGACCAGATGACAGGCTAAGAGCGGCAAGGGGCGCCGCACACAAGCCGGCACACGATCCACATAAAGATCCTCGCAAAAAGATGGCCCAGTCAGGTCCATCTACGGGACAAAAAAGAAGACTCCAGGGAGCAATACAACCCGCCAAGTGTTTGAAGACAACGGCACACCTAAATACAGGGGCGCCGCACACCCACTATGTTTCACCGATGAGGTACTGGACCATGAATTTCCAGCGGGATTCAAACCCGTCAACATAGAGGCATATGACGGAACAACAGACCCCGGAGTCTAGATTGAGGATTATATCCTACACATACATATGGCCAGAGGAGACGATCTCCATGCCATAAAATACTTACCCGTCAAGCTCAAAGGGCCAGCTCGGCATTGGCTCAAAAGCCTCCCATAAAATACCATTGGAAGTTGGGAGGAGTTCGAGGATGCGTTTCGAGCAAATTTTCAGGGGACTTATGTCCGCCCTCCGGATGCAGACGATTTAAGTCACATAACTCAACAGCCCGGAGAGTCAGCACGAAAATTCTGGAACAGGTTCCTCACCAAAAAGAACCAAATAGTCGACTGTCCGGACGCCGAAGCCTTAGCAGCCTTTAAGCACAACGTCCGAGACGAATAGCTCGCCAGACACCTCGGCCAGGAAAAACCAAAAACAATGGCCGCACTAACAAGCCTCATGACCCGCTTTTGCGCGGGGGAAGACAGATGGCTGGCTAGATGCAGCACCAGCGACCCGAGTACATCCGAAGTCAGGGATGGAAATGGGAAATCACGACACAGAAAAGATCAGCGCCGGAATAAGGAAAATGGCCCAAATAGCACGGCGGTCAACGCCGGATTCAAAAACTCTCGGCCGAATAATAAAACACTGCCCCTCAAGGACAACAGTGACGAGCTATCCAACCTAAACAAAATTTTGGATAAGGTATGTCAAATACATAGTACCCCCGGGAAGCCTGCAAACCATACCCACAGAGATTGTTGGGTCTTCGAGCAGTCTGGCCGACTTAACGCCGAACACAAGGGGTCCGACACACCAAGCGAAGACGCCGAACCCCACAAGCAGCACGCTGGAAAACAGAAGACTTTCCCACTAGAAGTCAAAACAGTGAACTCACTTCATGTGATAACACAGAAACATAGTGCGGCACCTGCTATACCAGGACACCGTCCGCAGAATGGGGATAGACCCTATAGAAATTCACCATAGCAGCACTTCCTTCAAAGGAGTGACGCGTGGCCTTTATGCCAAATGTACAGGCTCTGTACTACTAGAGGTCGTGTTCGGTTCATCCGACAACCTCTGTCGCGAAAAGCTCATTTTCCATATCGCCCCATTCAAAAGTAGCTATCAAGCACTACTGGAACGCGAAGCATTCGCCCGCTTTAACGCAATACTGCATTATACGTCTCTTACGCTTAAAATGCCTGGTCCATACTGCATAATCTGAGTGTTCCTCGACCACGGAAAATGTGAGACTGCGTTGACAGCCGCACACTAATCCAACCTTGCTGGTCAAAGCCCTAAAAACAGGTCATTCAGACCTTGGACACGGTTAAGCGAGTCCGGCATAAATAAAAAAGGGGCTTCACCGCCGCATACCCCTTTACAAGGGGCTGCGCGTATAAACAATGAGAGCCAATAAAGCTCAAATTCATCATACTTTATTTTAACTACACCTTTTGCACAATATTTTTCCAAACTAAGTTCTTCTCCTTTACAGATGAAGCGCGTGCTACACCCGTCCAGGATACATCACAACGGAGACACAGGCGCAGACGTGCAGCAGGGACCCGTTACAAGGATTCTTTTCAGATTAAGACCCTGCGTAAACCTTTCTTACTGTCTCTTGTTGATACACATCCCCCGGTTTCTTACCATAACCGAGGAGGAGGCTGGCGTTTTGGCATCGGCCGCGTCAGAAGTTCCCGCCCGTACCTGGACACTAGGGGCTTAGGGCATTGTTCTGCCCGGTATCATAAAGACCGAACACCTCAGGGAGTGCTCAGAGTCTCGAGTTAGGCCTTATATGCATCAGCTCCGAATCATGTCTTTGGTCAAATGTTGGGTTTGCCCGGCTCCTGTGTTTTGCTGCCTTACGTTCCGCTCCATCGGCTAACGCGGCACCAGGAGAACTAATGCGATTGTGCCCCGGTTCGGCCGGGCGAGCACCTCAGTAGAGAAAGCCGAAAACTGACTGTCATGATATAGCGAGAGACTGGTCAACCACTCGATCGACCATTGGATTGTTTAGAATTCCTCCGCTTTGACGAAGGACCGCTTTCCGGTCAGGCACATATGCGCCCCGAGTTCGGAGAAGCGTGGTGCCTCTAGGGGCTATATAGTAGCCCCACCTTCGAGCTCCTATGGCTAAGTGAAAGTGATAAAGCATTATAGTCCGGTTGCCCAGTTTGCTATGCTATCACCTCCTTCAAAGGACCAAGACGTTGGATTAAGTGTGAAAAAGTGCTTTTCTTTTTGCAAACACCCCCGCACCATGTGCGTGGGGGCTGAAGCCAAAGACTGCCATCTTTCAGGTTATACATACATATACGGCCGCACAGGAGATAGTTCAATACTTGAACGCACAAGTATAAAAAGCTCTTGCATTATAAACATGATCTCACAAATCATACATGTCATTTGAACATAACATCTTTCGAGCACTGCGACTCTATTAAACGAGCGCCCTGCAGGACTTCCTCAAAATAGTGCTCGGCGGGTAATCGGCCTTTGTCCGAACCCCGGGATGCAACAGTGGTGGCATCCATCTCCTCCCAGTATGTCTTAACACGGGCGAGAGCCATCCGTGCACCTTCTATGCATGCCGACCGCTTCATCGCCTCGATATGCGGCACCGCCCCAAGGAATTGCTGCAACAAGCCAAAATAACTCTCAGGCTTGGGCCTTTCCGGCCACAGATGAGCGACCACATCCGTCATGGCAAGTCCGGACAATCTATTCAGCTCAGCCCACTCAGCCAGCCGATCAGTCAACGGAAGTGGACACTCCGGACTATGGAATTGAGACCAGAAAAACTCTTCCATTTCGTGATCCTTCTGGCTTCGGAAGTGCACGACTACGTCCGCCGCACTCGCCGCCAAATCCAGATAAGGATCCTCTGCACCACACAATTGGCCCAACCGAGCATACTTCGGATCCGTGAACTTCCTATGCAGCAGAAAGGGCTTTCCAGCTGCAATGTCTCCGGCCTGACACAGTTCCTCCTTCATAGCCCGCATCGCACTACGGGCATCCTTGGCTTCGGCGGCGGCCTTCTTCAGGTCCTCTTGCTCCACTCGGCGTTCTCTTTCAAGAACCTCATAGCGGTCGGTAGCATCTTTTAATTTCACGTCCATTCCGGCCATCTCCTCCCTGCTTCGGCAGTGAGCAGCCTTTTCGGCTTTTAGCTCTTCCGCTGCCTTCAAGGCAGCCGCATCACTTTTCCTGGCTTGCTCCTTGGCTCGAACGAGCTCTGCTCGAAGGTCTTCCACAGCAGTGGCACCATCTGCATCAAGCATACAAATTGTAAGGAACGGGCATCAGCTCCCTTATTAGGTGACCGCGGAGCAACCGCCTACCTTGTGACTCGTTAAGTCGTTTATTGACCAGCGCGATGTCCGCATCCGCAACGTCGAGTTGCCGCTTCAGCTCGGCAACTCCATCAGTCCGGCTGGCCACCGAACGTTCCGCCACCTGCATAGAAAAGGCGACATTCTATAACTGAGATTATGATCCTCGGCACGCTGTCGCTTTCGACAGCATACCAAGTCTCAGGGGCTACTATCTATACAGGGCGCACTCCATGTGCAAAACTGTTAAAAGGTATGTCATTTTTTGCGTACCTCAAGCCCCGCCAGCAAACTTCTGACGGCCTCATGCAACCCGCTCTCGGCGGATGAGATCCTTTCAATCACCATACTCATTAATGTGCGGTGATCTTCTGAGATAGACGCCCTCTTGAGCAAATCCTGTAGCTCCACCGGCCGTACTCGAGTGGGTGCCGAACTCCCCGGCCCCGCCGGACTCGGGAAGACCCTTCGTGACGACACCTCAGGGTCGTCCGCCCCGCCCGATTGGGCGGCAGATGGAGGCGTTTCGCTCTCCATCATCTCCGGACGAAGGTCCCCCGAAGATGAGCTCTGCTGAGATGGGCTGAGATCCGAACTACAAGGTGAAAACTTCGGTTACCCTTAGAAATAAAGTAGGGGTGTCCCCTATTACAAAATTCCCCCTTTTTACTTATGGCTCGCTGGAGGGCTGATTCCTCTGAGGAGACAGTGCGGCCGGGGCTCTTCCCGGCACAGGACCTTCCGGTGCAGATTTCTTTTCCCGCTTTGAGGCCTTGGCCTCCGGGTCTTCGGAAGCGGTCCTCTTCTCCCCCTGGAAGGAGGGAGTATCGATTCCCCCCTTACTGAAAGCCTCCTTGGCAGAGGTGGTAGTTTCCCTGTGCCCCCCTTCGCTCTCCTCCGAAGGTGCGACCTCCAACATTTTGATTAACACGGGATACGTCGTGGTCTCAGGGAGGGGGGCCGAACACCGTATTAGTTTTGCTTGCGCTATCCACTCCTGTCCAAGGGATAGCTGGTTAAGAGGCAAACCCATGATAAATAAATGGACAATGTGTCCGGACACAGGGCTACTTACTTGAGTATCCGGGCGATTGCAGCTTAGGCCAGCATCCTCGGTCAAGTCCGGACGCATCTCTTGCGATCCTAAGAACAGTTTGTACATCTCCACGGGTGTCAAACCCATGAAGTGTTGGAGAGCCCATGGCCCCTCCGGATTAAATTCCCACAGGCGGAGGGGGCGACGTTTGTAGGGCAGAAGGCGCCGAATCAGCATAACCTGTGCCACTACGACCAGGTTGATCTCCCTTTCCTGGAGGCCTCGAATCCGGCCCTACAACAGGGGTACGTCTTTGGACGACCCCCAGTCAAGCCCCTTGTTGACCCATGACATCAGCCGTTGTGGAGGGCCCGAGCGAAAGACGGGCGGTGGCCTCTGCCTGCTGCCCCTGGGAGCGGTGATATAGAACCACTCCTGTTGCCACCAGCCGAGCTCCTCCTGAAAAGAGCCCTCGGGCCATGGAGCATCGGCCCTATTGCTTATAACCGCCCCGCCGCACTCTGCCTGACGCCCCTCGATCATCTTCGGCTCCACGTTGAAGGTTTTGAGCCACAAGCCGAAGTGAGGGGTGGTGCGGAGGAAGGCTTCGCAGACGACAATGAATGATGAGATGTGGAGGATGGACTCCGGAGCTAAGTCATGGAATTCTAGCCCATAGTAAAACATGAGCCCCCTCACGAAGGGATCCGTCGGGAAGCCTAAACCCCGACGGAGGTGAGACACGAACATGACGCTCTCGCCGGGCTCGGGAGTAGGAATAACTTGCCCTCAGGCAGGCAACCTATGCGAAATCTCATAGGTTAAGTACATGGCGTCTCTCAGCTTTAGCACGTCATCTTCCATGATGGAGGAGGGCATCCACCGGCCTCATAGGTCGGAGCCGGACATTGTCGAAGGTCGAAAGTACCCGAATCTGGAGCCCTGGGTGTTGGAACTCGGGGCGAGGGGCGGATTCGATTGAGGATTGAAGAAAAAAGAATGGGCCTTGGTCTCATTATAAAGAAGGAGAATACCAAGAGCCGTCCCCGTGACCGTTTGGAACCCGCCTTCGATGGAGGAGGCGTGGCAACGGGCACGGTTGGGTTACCCACGTCCGTATTGATGTGAATCCCGGAATAAGGGGAACACGATCTCTGCTTCGACAAGACGTGCCAAGGAAACCGCTTCGCTAAACACGCTGAGGTGGTACAATAAAAACAATTCGAGTAAAGGCTTGGTAGTGGTGTGACGTCACGCCACCAAATACGTCAGCAGATTGAACTTGTGTAAATATTATTCTCTCTATGGTGGTATGTGGAATTTATTTTGCAGAGCCGGACACTATCCTGGTGTTCACAATCTTCTATAAATTATTCGGAGAAGGAACCCGCCTTGCAATGCCGAAGACAACATGCGCGCTGGACTCATCATCATTGAAGCCTGGTTCAGGGGCTACTGAGGGAGTCCTGGACTAGGGGGTGTCCGGATAGCCGAACTATCATCATCGGCCGGACTCCAAGACTATGAAGATACAAGATTGAAGACTTTGTCCTGTGTCCGGATGGGACTTTCCTTGGCGTGGAAGGCAAGCTTGGCGATACGGATATGTAGATCTCCTACAATTGTAACCGACTCTGTGTAACCCTAGCCCTCTCCGGTGTCTATATAAACCGGATGGCATTAGTCCGTAGGACGAACAACAATCATACCATAGGCTAGCTTCTAGGGTTTAGCCTCCTTGATCTCGTGGTAGATCTACTCTTGTAATACCCACATCATCAATATCAATCAAGCAGGAGATAGGGTTTTACCTCCATCAAGAGGGCCCGAACCTGGGTAAAACATCGTGTCCCTTGTCTCCTGTTACCATCCGCCTAGACGCACAGTTCGGGACCCCCTACCCGAGATCCGCCGGTTTTGACACCAACAGGGGGGCCCAGGGGGGCGCACCAGCCCACTAGGGGCTGGTTCCCCTCCCACTTCAGCCCACGGGGCCCTCCGGGATAGGTCACCCCACCCGGTGGACCCCCGGGACCCTTCCGGTGGTCCCGGTACAATACCGGCTGACCCCGAAACTTTCCCGATGGCCAAAACAACACTTCCTATATATAAGTCTTTACCTCCGGACCATTCCGGAACTCCTCGTGACGTCCGGGATCTCATCCGGGACTCCGAACAACATTCGGTTTGCTGCATACTCATATTCATACAACCCTAGCGTCACCGAACCTTAAGTGTGTAGACCCTACGGGTTCGGGAGACATGCAGACATGACCGAGACGGCTCTCCGGTCAATAACCAACAGCGAGATCTAGATACCCATGTTGGCTCCCTCATACTCCTCGATGATCTCATCAGATGAACCACGATGTCGAGGATTCAAGCAACCCCGTATACTATTCCCTTTGTTAGATGATATGTTACTTGCCCGAGATTCGATCGTCGGTATCCCAATACCTCGTTCAATCTTGTTGCCGGCAAGTCACTTTACTCGTACCGTAATGCATGATCCCGTGACCAGACACTTGGTCACTTTGAGCTCATTATGATGATGCACTACCGAGTGGGCCCAGTGATACCTCTCCGTAATACGGAGTGACAAATCCCAGTCTCGATCCGTGTCAACCCAACAGACACTTTCGGAGATACCTGTAGTGCACCTTTATAGTCACCCAGTTTCGTTGTGACGTTTGGTACACCCAAAGCACTCCTACGGTATCCGGGAGTTACACGATCTCATGGTCTTAAGGAAAAGATACTTGACATTGGAAAAGCTCTAGCAAAACGAACTACACGATCTTGTGCTATGCTTAGGATTGGGTCTTGTCCATCACATCATTCTCCTAATGATGTGATCCCGTTATCAACGACATCCAATGTCCATAGTCAGGAAACCATGACTATCTGTTGATCAACGAGCTAGTCAACTAGAGGCTCACTAGGGACATGTTGTGGTCTAATTATTCACACGTGTATTACGATTTCCGGATAATACAATTATAGCATGAATAAAAGACAACTATCATGAACAAAGAAATATAATAATAATCCTTTTATTATTGCCTCTAGGGCATATTTCCAACAGTCTCCCACTTGCACTAGAGTCAATAATCTAGTTACATTGTGATGAATCGAACACCCATAGAGTTCTGGTGTTGATCATGTTTTGCTCGCGGAAGAGGTTTAGTCAACGGATCTGCGACATTCAGATCCGTATGTACTTTGCTAATATCTATGTCTCCGTCTTGAAAATTTTCACGGATGGAGTTGAAACGACGCTTGATGTGCCTGGTCTTCTTGTGAAACCTGGGCTCCTTGGCAAGGGCAATAGCTCCAGTGTTGTCATAGAAGAGAGTGATCGGCCCCGACGCATTGGGTATGACTCCTAGGTCGGTGATGAACTCTTTCATCCATATTGCTTCATGCGCTGCCTCCGAGGCTGCCATGTACTCCGCTTCACATGTAGATCCCGCCACGACGCTCTGCTTGCAACTGCACCAGCTTACTGCTCCACGATTCAACATATACACGTATCCGGTTTGTGACTTAGAGTCATCCAGATCTGTGTCGAAGCTAGCATCGACGTAACCCTTTACGACGAGCTCTTCGTCATCTCCATAAACGAGAAACATGTCCTTTGTCCTTTTCAGGTACTTCAGGATATTCTTGACCGCTGTCCAGTGTTCCTTGCCGGGATTACTTTGGTACCTTCCTACCAAACTTACGGCAAGGTTTACATCTGGTCTGGTACACAGCATGTCATACATAATAGATCCTATGGCTGAGGCATAGGGGATGACACTCATCTCTTCTTTATCTTTTGCCCTGGTCGGGCATTGAGCCGAGCTCAATCTCACACCTTGCAATACAGGCAATAACCCTTTCTTGGACTGATCCATTTTGAACTTCTTCAAAATCTTATCAAGGTATGTGCTTTGTGAAAGACCTATGAGGTATCCTATGAAGCGAATGTTCATAGGCTTCTCCATAAGTCTGCATAAACGCAGGCTTCTCCATAAGTCTGCATAAACCCAAACGCTTTGATCATCTCATCAAAGCGAATGTTCCAACTCCGAGATGCTTGCACCAGCCCATAAATGGATCGCTGGAGCTTGCATACTTTGTTAGCATTCTTAGGATCGACAAAACCTTTCGGCTGCATCATATACAGCTCTTCCTTAAGATAACCGTTAAGGAATGCCGTTTTGACGTCCATCTGCCATATCTCATAATCATAGTATGCGGCAATTGCTAACATGATTCGGACGGACTTAAGCTTCGCTACGGGAGAGAAAGTCTCATCGTAGTAGACCCCTTGAACTTGTTGATAACCCTTAGCGACAAGTCGAGCTTTATAGATGGTGACATTACCATCCACGTCCGTCTTCTTCTTAAAGATCCATTTGTTTTCTATCGCTCGCCGATCATCGGGCAAGTCAGTCAAAGTCCATACTTTGTTTTCATACATGGATTCTATCTCGGATTGCAAGGCTTCTAGCCATTTGTTGGAATCTGGGCCCGCCATCGCTTCTTCATAGTTCGAAGGTTCACCGTTGTCTAACAACATGATTTCCAGGACAGGGTTGCCATACCACTCTGGTGTGGAACGTGTCCTCGTGGACCTACGAAGTTCAGTAGCAACTTGATCCGAAGTACCTTGATCATCATCATTAATTTCCTCTCCAGTCGGTGTAGGCACCACAGGAACATTTTCCTGAGCTGCACTACTTTCCGGTTCAAGAGGTAGTACTTCATCGAGTTCTACTTTCCTCCCACTTACTTCTTTCGAGAGAAACTCCTTTTCCAGAAAGGATCCGTTCTTGGCAACAAAGATCTTGCCTTCGGATCTAAGGTAGAAGGTATACCCAATGGTTTCCTTGGGGTATCCTATGAAGACACATTTTTCCGACTTGGGTTCGAACTTTTCAGGTTGAAGTTTCTTGACATAAGCATCGCATCCCCAAACTTTTAGAAACGACAACTTAGGTTTCTTCCCAAACCATAATTCATACGGTATCGTCTCAACGGATTTAGACGGTGCCCTATTTAAAGTGAATGTAGCTGTCTCTAGAGCGTATCCCCAAAATGATAGCGGTAAATCGGTAAGAGACATCATAGATCGCACCATATCCAATAGAGTGCGATTACGATGTTCGGACAAACCGTTACGCTGAGGTGTTCCAGGCGGCGTGAGTTGTGAAACGATTCCACATTTTCTTAAGTGTGTACCAAATTCGTGACTTAAATATTCTCCTCCACGATCCGATCGTAAGAATTTTATCTTTCGGTCACGTTGATTCTCTACTTCATTCTAAAATTCCTTGAACTTTTCAAAGGTCTCAGACTTGTGTTTCATCAAGTAGACATACCCATATCTACTTAAGTCATCAGTGAGAGTGAGAACATAATGATATCCTCCGCGAGCCTCAACGCTCATTGGACCACACACATCAGTATGTATGATTCCCAATAAGTTGGTTGCTCGCTCCATTGTTCCGGAGAACGAAGTCTTGGTCATTTTGCCCATAAGGCATGGTTCGCATGTGTCAAATGATTCATAATCGAGAGACTCTAAAAGTCCATCAGCATGGAGCTTCTTCATGCGCTTGACACCAATGTGACCAAGGCGGCAGTGCCACAAGTATGTGGGACTATCGTTATCAACTTTACATCTTTTGGTATTCACACTATGAATATGTGTAACATTACGTTCGAGATTCATTAAGAATAATCCTTTGACCATCGGGGAATGACCATCAAACATATCTCTCATATAAATAGAACAACCATTATTCTCGGATTTAAATGAGTAGCCATCTCGTATTAAACGAGATCCAGATACAATGTTCATGCTCAAACTTGGCACTAAATAACAATTATTGAGGTTCATAACTAATCCCGTAGGTAAATGTAGAGGTAGCGTGCCGACGGCGATCACATCGACCTTGGAACCATTCCCGACGCGCATCGTCACCTCGTCCTTCGTCAGTCTCCGCTTATTCCGTAGCTCCTGCTGTGAGTTACAAATATGAGCAACGACACCGGTATCAAATACCCAGGAGTTACTACGAGTACTGGTAAGGTACACATGAATTACATGTATATCACATATACCTTTAGTGTTGCCGGCCTTCTTGTCCGCTAAGTATTTGGGTCAGTTCCGCTTCCAGTGACCCTTCCCTTTGCAATAAAAGCACTCAGTCTCAGGCTTGGGTCCATTCTTTGACTTCTTCCCGGCAACTGGCTTACCGGGCGCGGCAACATCGTTGCCGTCCTTCTTGAAGTTCTTCTTACCCTTGCCCTTCTTGAACTTAGTGGTCTTATTGACCATCAACACTTGATGTTCTTTCTTGATTTCAACCTCTGCTGACTTCAGCATTGAAAATACTTCAGGAATGGTCTTTACCATCCCCTGCATATTGTAGTTCATCACAAAGCTCTTGTAGCTCGGTGGGAGCGACTGAAGGATTCTGTCAATGACCGCCTCGTCCGGGAGGTTGATCTCCAGCTGGGACAGGCGGTTGTGCAACCCAGACATTTTGAGTATGTGCTCACTGACAGAACTGTTTCCCTCCATCTTACAACTATAGAACTTGTCGGAGACTTCATATCTCTCGACCCGGGCATGAGCTTGAAAAACCATTTTCAGCTCCTCGAACATCTCATATGCTCCGTGTTGCTCAAAACGCTTTTGGAGCCCCGGTTCTAAGCTGTAAAGCAAGCCGCACTGAATGAGGCAGTAATCATCAGCACGTGACTGCCAAGCGTTCATAACGTCTTGGTTCTCTGGGATGGGTGCTTCACCTAGCGGTCCTTCTAGGACATATGCTTTCTTTGCTGCTATGAGGATAATCCTCAGGTTCCGGACCCAGTCCGAATAGTTGCTGCCATCATCTTTCAGCTTGGTTTTCTCTAGGAACACGTTGAAGTTCATGTTGACATGAGCGTTGGCCATTTGATCTACAAGACATATTTTGCAAAGATTTTAGACTAAGTTCATGATAATTAAGTTCATCTAATCAAATTATTTAATGAACTCCCACTCAGATTTGACATCCCTCTAGTCATCTAAGTGTTACACGATCCGAGTCGACTAGGCCGTGTCCGATCATCACGTGAGACGGACTAGTCATCATCGGTGAACATCTCCTTGTTGATCGTATCTTCCATACGACTCATGTTCGACCTTTCGGTCTCTTGTGTTCCGAGGCCATGTCTGTACATGCTAGGCTCGTCAAGTTAACCCTAAGTGTTTATGCATGTGTAAAACTGTCTTACACCCGTTGTATGTGAATGTAAGGATCTATCACACCCGATCATCACGTGGTGCTTCGAAACGACGAACTTTAGCAATGGTGCACAGTTAGGGGGAACACTTTCTTGAAATTATTATAAGGGATCATCTTATTTTCTACCGCCGTTCTAAGTAAACAAGATGCATAAAGCATAATAAACATCACATGCAATTATATAAAGTAGTGACATGATATGGCCAATATCATATAGCTCCTTCGATCTCCATCTTCGGGGCTCCATGATCATCTTCGTCACCAGCATGATACCATGATCTCCATCATCATGATCTCCATCATCATGCCTCCATGAAGTTGCTCGCTAACTATTACTTCTACTACTATAACTAACGGTTTAGCAATAAAGTAAAGTAATTACATGGCGTTAAATCATTGACACGCAGGTCATACAATAATTAAGACAACTCCTATGGCTCCTGCCGGTTGTCATACTCATCGACATGCAAGTCGTGATTCCTATTACAAGAACATGATCTCATACATCACAATATATCATTCATCATTCATCACAATTTCTGGCCATATCACATCACATGACAATTGCTGCAAAAACAAGTTAGACGTCCTCTAATTGTTGTTGCATCTTTTACGTGGCTGCAATTGGGTTCTAGCAAGAACATTTTCTTACCTACGAATAACCACACCGTGATTTTGTCAACTTCTATTTACCCTTCATAAGGACCCTTTTCATCGAATCCGCTCCAACTAAAGTAGGAGAGACAGACACCCGCTAGCCACCTTATGCAACTAGTGCATGTCAGTCGGTGGAACCTGTCTCACGTAAGCATACGTGTAAGGTAGGTCCAGGGCGCTTCATCCCACAATACCGCTGAAGCAAGAAAAGACTAGTAGTGGCAAGCAAGTTGACAAGATCTACGCCCACAACAGATTTGTGTTCTACTCGTGCAATAGAGAACTACGCATAAACCTAGCTCATGACGCCACTGTTGGGGAACGTTGTAGAAAATAAAATTTTTCCTACGGTTTCACCAAGATCCATCTATGAGTTCATCTAAGCAACGAGTGATAGGAGAGAGATGCATCTACATACCACTTGTAGATCGCGTGCGAAAGCGTTCAAAAGAACGGGGTTGAGGTAGTCGTTCTCGTTGTGATCCTATCACCCGAGATCCTAGCGCCGAACAGACGGCACCTCCACGTTCAACACACGTACGGTCAGCGTGACGTCTCCTCCGTCTTGATCCAACAAGGGGGAAGGAGAGGTTGATGAAGATCCAGCAGCACGACGGCGTGGTGGTGGATGGAGCAGAACTCCGGCAGGGCTTCACCAAGCTATTGCGGGAGGAGGAAGAGGTGTAGCAGGGGGAGGGAGGAGCCAAGACACAGGGTGCGGCTGCCCTTCCTCCCCCTCCTTTATATAGGCCCCCAGGGGGGCGCGGCCCTGGGAGATCCAATCTCCCAAGGGGGGCGGCGGCCAGGGGGGTTGGAGTGCCCCCCAAGGCAAGTGGGGCGCGCCCCCCACCTAGGGTTTCCAACCCGAGGCGCAGGGGGGCCCAGGGGGGGCGCACCAGCCCACTAGGGGCTGGTTTCCCTCCCACTTCAGCCCAGGGGGCCCTCCGGGATAGGTGGCCCCACCGGGTGGACCCCCGGGACCCTTCCGGTGGTCCCGGTACAATACTGGGTGACCCCGAAACTTTCCCGATGGCCGAAACAGCACTTCCTATATATAATTCTTTACCTCCGTACCATTCCGGAACTCCTCGTGACGTCCGGGATCTCATCCGGTACTCCGAACAACATTCAGTTTGCTGCATACTCATATTCATACAACCCTAGCATCACCGAACCTTAAGTGTGTAGACCCTATGGGTTCGGGAGACATGCAGACATGACCGAGACGGCTCTCCGGTCAATAACCAACAACGGGATCTGGATACCCATGTTGGCACCCACATACTCCTCGATGATCTCATCGGATGAACCACGATGTCGAGGATTCAAGCAACCCCGTATACTATTCCCTTTGTCAGACGATATGTTACTTGCCCGAGATTCGATCGTCGGTATCCCAATACCTCGTTCAATCTCGTTGCCGGCAAGTCACTTTACTCGTACCGTAATGCATGATCCCGTGACCAGACACTTGGTCACTTTGAGCTCATTATGATGATGCACTACCGAGTGGGCCCAGTGATACCTCTCCATAATACGGAGTGACAAATCCCAGTCTCGATCCGTGTCAACCCAACAGACACTTTCGGAGATACCTGTAGTGCACCTTTATAGGCACCTAGTTACGTTGTGACGTTTGGTACACCCAAAGCACTCCTACGGTATCCGGGAGTTACACGATCTCGTGGTCTTAAGGAAAAGATTCTTGACATGGGAAAAGCTCTAGCAAAACGAACTACACGATCTTGTGCTATGCTTAGGATTGGGTCTTGTCCATCACATCATTCTCCTAATGATGTGTTCCCGTTATCAACGACATCCAATGTCCATAGTCAGGAAACCATGACTATCTGTTGATCAACGAGCTAGTCAACTAGAGGCTCACTAGGGACATGTTGTGGTCTAATTATTCACACGTGTATTACGATTTCCGGATAATACAATTATAGCATGAATAAAAGACAACTATCATGAACAAAAAAATATAATAATAATCCTTTTATTATTGCCTCTAGGGCATATTTCCAACAAACACATGCACCTCAAGAGAAGGCCAAATTTCAGTCGATCAACAACCAGAACAAATCTCCCGCCAACAGCAGCTAAAGCCAGTCACATGTTCTGGTGATTACAACAACAACAACAGCAACAACAAGAGCAACAGCAACAACAACAACAACAACAACAACAAAAAAAATCCTTTAGTCCCAAACAAGTTGTAATGTTCTGGTGAGCTGGCCATGTATCTTGTTAGACAGAATATAACTACATGAAACTACTAATCAAGTATAGCCATATGAGCTTGCCATGTATCTTGTTAGATAGGAAATAATTTCACAATTAAATTTTTTTGTTATAATTTACTGGCATATCCTTATAGAGATTAATGGTACTTCTGGAAATCACATTAGTGCACTCATAACTCCTGCAAAGACAAGTTTCTCTCTGCTTGGGTTGGTTACAACTTTCCATCCCTAGGGATACTCCTACATCGTGGTGGTGATTCAAGACAAAATTCGAGGGCGTCTATATTTACAAAATTGTTTAGATGAGTGGATGGAGGCCTATTTGGCCATATCCTCATCCAAAACGTGTATACGTAACCGTATCAACAGCTGCTAGAGATGCTCTAAATTAGAATAACTACGCCAAAGAAAGCAAAACGGAGGGGGCACAATATTCTGTCAATCATCACATAGAAAAGTATACAGTGGGTAAAGGGAAACATATAAGAGCACACAACCCACAAAGTAAAAAATAAAATAAAAATTACAATACACCATCGAATCACCGCACAGAAAAGCCGGGCCACTCCCAGGCTGGGATGGCTTTATTTAATACTGCTAACTAATGCATGCATCTTCACATCAGATGGGCTCTTGTGTGGCTTCAAATTGGAAATTATAGTTGTTCATACCAGTGAACAGGCCATCGTCCATCTTGTAGGTAACAACCTCTCCTGTGGTCAGAATGTCCCTCTGAGTGTAGGAGAACGGGACGTCAATAGAACCCTGAGTCGCAGCCGCTCTGATTGTCACCTTGGTCATCGGAGGCACCACAGCCTGGTAGGAGGCCTCTTGTGATGTCGTTGTCTGAATGGATGACCCCCACTCGTACTCTGAGTTGAATTCAGTGGATACCTCAACCTTCCCTTCTGCTATGACCGGGATCCCGGCTCTTAACTTGGCCGTGACACCGATCTTGAGGCTAACAGTCGAGCTCCAGGTCTTGGCCTGCGTCTCCTCGTATTTCAGGGTCAGGGTCTTGGCATGTGTTTCGTTGGTGTCATTGGTTGAAGTCATGCTGGGAAAGGTAAGAGGCTTCTCACCGTAGATCCTAGCTTCGAAGAGCTTGAACTCCACGCCATAGACCTCTCGCGAAAGTACGGCTTCTTCCACCCGTAACCTTGCTTCAAGGGTGATGGTATCGACGGCGGCGTTAAGGCAGCTTGTCTTCTTGTCGGCAGTTAGCCTCTTGCAGTACCTGGAGTTTCCTAGGTTCTGGAGACCGATGTAGTCGGGCAACATGACCACCCTGAAGAGCGTGTCACGGTCTCTGCTACTGGTGTCGGCCGAGTCAGCCCAGATCCAGTTGGGGCTGAGCCTCCAAAACCTATTGAAGTGGTTAGATTTTATGCGCACGTTCCCATTAGCATAGTTGGGGAAAATAGTGTTGACCACAGTTGAATCTGCAATATCAGATGATGAGAATTCCAGGTAATTGCGTTTCTGGATGATCCTTGCCCGGAGGTACATGTCATTGTCGCCTTTAAAAGCAACATATTTAGGTAGTACCAATTGCTTCGACAGATCAATGGCGGAGAAGTCATGAAGAGATTTAACTTGATCAACTGCTTTTTCATGCCCTCCGGTTCCCAGAAACAGGTAGGCTTCTTCAGTTGTCCCCTTTTCCTTGGTCATATCAGATTCAGAGCTTGTTGTCTGCTGAGGACGGAAGAACCTGCATGCATGCGTTTCCAGCCTATTAGAATGAGGACTACTAAGCAGCTATCGGTGTTGATCTTTTTTCTTTTTCTTTTTCCTCCAAGACATTACTCGCTCTGTCCCATTATATAAGAGCGTTTTTGTTAGTACTGTCAAAACCGATCTTATATTATGAGACGAAAGGTAGTAATTATTAATTGATTCTGCGTGGAGGCTTTGTCCAATACAATTTTAACAAAAAAATATACTGTTCCAGACAGAGTGAGTAGTAGACATAGAATGATTGGTAAATTAACGTGTAGACAGAAGAGAGATGGTACTGTACGTACCTGATGGATAGATTATTGTCCGTGTCCGCGAGAGGGATGGGCTCAAAAAGCGTGCATGACGGCTTGGACAGGTCGTCCTCCGGTTCATTGACGATGCCAATGATCCAGTGGCCGCTGCCTTCACCGACATGTTTGGCCACCCAGTACTTGTTGTTGTGGCAGCACCTGACGTGCAGGAGCCCGTCGTGCTCCTTGGATGGCTCCAGGTAGAATCTAGTGTACGGGCTTGCAAGGACATCGACGTCGTCGGCGCCGTGGCTCAGCTCCTCGAAGAACTTGCCTCCGCCGGCGCTCTCCTCGCTCCCTGCTTGCACGCTACCTAGGTACTTGCGGGTATGCTTTGATCGGAAAGCAACGCATTTCGGCGAGCCCGTCACTGGAAACATCCTTTCGACTGCGTGTGTGTGTGTGTGTGTCTTGTGTGTGTTTGTGTGACTATTTGCGTTGTGCATAGTAGCCATATATACTGCTGCGGTGCTGCCGCTCAACGTATACAGGCTCCATTCACAGCTAACGAAACCGAGCAACACACGTGCGAGAAAACGAGAACCTCGTGCTTTCCAGTACAGGTTCTATGCAGTACAGGTTCTATGAATCCACGAGACCAACCTCATCCTTCCAGATCTCACCTAATAATTTATTTTCTTGGTCACGGACCATTTGGCAGAAATTATTGCCATTCACGCGAGCAGTTTCCTCGTTTTCTGCATGCTCCACGAAAAATATCTCACTTAGCCGATCCAATCTCTCATACTGGAGTAGTATAGTATGAGTTCCAAAGTAATTTGGAGCGGCGAGCCAAGAGCAAATGACAGCGCATGGAGCAAGTCGACACACCGGCCGTATTTTTGATTCCTTGCGGTCGTTGGTCCTCTACAGGCCCATCCTCATGGGTTGCGCGTCCTCTCTCCGCTCTCACTACAAACACGTTGCATGCATGGCTTTCATAGGTGCTTGGAGAGTTTTCGCATGAAGAGGAAACTTGATCGGGATCATAGGTGGTTCATTTTATTTATTTTTTGAGAAAAGGAATATATTAATATCGCGAAGATATTAATTACACCGGACATTTGTACCAACAAAATGTCCAAAGACATCAAGGATACACACAGCCAAAAAACTAAATAAAAAGCACAGAATAAAAAGTGCACCACGATGATCAACCACTAGCAACAACAACACTCTAACCACCACCGAAGACAACACCCGGCAAACAAAAAAGTTCTCCGAAAGCAACGCCTCCAAAAAGGAAACAATGCACAAGCGTTGTCCGATCGAAGATCTTGAGTTTTCGCCCTGGAGAAAGTCCGAGTTCACCCAAAAATAATGCCTTCAACAAGGTCATTACCAGGTACAATCAATGCAGATTGGACCTTGGGTTTTCACCCTGGGAATCAAGACTCGGTACTCGAGGAGCACCACCAAAATTATAGACCTCCAGTGTTGCCACCCCTGCTTGTCGAGGCCGCTGTTGCAAGTCTCACCAAACACCTAGCACACAGTCTTCATCGCATCCACTACACTTTTCCGCCAACGCTTCAAAACCGCCAATCGCGGCCGCCATGAATTTCTCCACCTCTATCAATGCCATGAGAATGTTGACATAGACATGTCCCATGACTCCAATAAGAAAGCGAGGCTTCACTTCGCGCCCTCATGAAGCCGTGTCGGCTGATAATATGAGCGCGAGACCGGAGCCTTTCCGATCTAGATATTCAGGGACGATGTACGCCAATTTGTATAAATCTCTGAGGGTGAAGACCAAAACTTGTCAGTAGCCAGATCGAAGAGCTCGATGTCCGACAGTAGACGCCATGGCAGACGAAGATCGCTAGGGCCAAACCGCCACATAACCAAGCGCCTCCACGCCCTGGCCAGTGTGCAACCAGAACAGGTGTGACACCACCACTGTCCCGCTGGGCTATCGTCCACCCCCAACTCAATCGTTGCCATCCCAGATTGGATCTGGGCAGCCATGAAGGCCAGTGCCCACTCCGGGGGCACATCAGAGCCACCACACCATGGGGTTGCATGCCGGTGAGCTCGTCGTGGCGGGGCCGAGGGAAGAGGACATCGTGATGCCCGACCATGCAGAAGAGAGGAGGCCCCCGCACCCGACCCTCACCTCTGCAGAGGAGATCCCCGCCGCCTCTACACCACAAGGTCTTTGCTCTGTGGCTCTCGGCGGCGGCGGCCAGGGAGATGGCGGTGGGGGAGGGAACCCTAGGCGGCCGCGGCGCGCTCCCAGATCGCCCGCGGGAAGGGCGATACGGGAGAGGTCTGGGGTATGGAGCTGAACGTCGACCTGCGGTGGTTTGCTAGTAGCATCTCTAGTAGCAATGGTAAAATATAAGCATACATATGTGTGATGATCAATCAAACATTCTTGACAAAACATAGCTTATGTTGGGATCAAGTCATATAGGCAATGCATCTTTTTTTCCATTACAATTAGACAACCTATCATTGCGTCTAATGGTAAATACTTCATCTAAACTGGGCAATTAATAGACTAATGAAGCCTAGAGCAATATACAACTATTATATCCGACAACCAGTACTCCAAGGATTCCCGCATGGTACGTATATTTTGGACGTCCAGATGCAAGGGTTTGTAGCAAGGGATAAATTTCCCCACAATTGAGAAACCAAGTTATAAATACGTAGGCAACACCCCTACCTTCATTCAAGCAACAGTTGAAAATAAATTAAGAAACTACTTGTGGTCCCAACGGTTCTAACTAGGTTGTAAGTCTCACTAGCTTTACGAGTTGCAATAATTTATGATCGTACAATGTGTTTGGAATTATTTGGTATCTTCAGAATAATTAATTGCAAAAAATAAAAATGCATGTAAATGTAAGTTGGAGAAGCCCTTGTGTATGAAAATTGTTGGACTAATAAGCCGCGGCGATGCACCGGACACGACCAGCGCGTGTATGGGCGCGAGCTGGCCGGGTCGGGCGCGTCGGGTCTGCGGCGAGTAGTGTGTGCGTGCGTGCGTGTGGTGCACGGGTTGGCCGTGCAAGTGTACACCGTAGACGTGCGTGTGTGTGTGTGTGGGTCTGTTGGCGAGCCATGCGGGCTGATGGGACGCGATCCAGCGAGGCTCACCGCGAGAAGCGCGGTTTCGGGCGCGGCGCGTGCGCGGTCAGAGCGCGGAGAGCGCATGCACGATCAAGGTGCGAGTGGAGGCGTGGGTGCGTGCCCGGTGCGCTGGCTCGGGGTATAAAGCCGCACGGTGCTGTTGTAACAGGGCGACACTATCGAGTTCGTGCTCGAGGAAGAAAAAGGGGGCGTTCGTGCGCCGGAAAAACTCCTGTGTCCACCATTGTCTGAACTTTTCTGAACTTCTCCTTCTTCTCTAGTGAGCAGAGCGACGGCGAGGGAGAGTGAGCAGAGCGCGAGGGAGAGGAGGGCAGCCGCGAGGGAGGCGCGGCAACAACAATTGGCATCAGAGCCACGGTCTGGTCAGGGCGCGCCGACGATGTCGATCGTCCCGTACGCCGGCGGAACGGGCGGATCGTTGCCGCAGGCTGTGCCGCAGCTCACCGGCGAGAACTACATGGCGTGGGCGATCAAGATGGAGGCGAACCTCGACGCGGCCGGGCTGTGGGAGGCGGTGGTCGTGCCAGAGGATGCGGCGGCGGCCGTGATCGCCAAGAAGGACAAGCCGGCAAGGGCATACCTGCTCGGCGCGCTCGCGGAGAACCTGCTGCTGCAGGTGGCGGCGAAGAAGACCGCCGCAGAGGTGTGGGCTGCTCTGAAGGCTCGGTTCGTTGGCACGGACCGCGTGCGGGCGGCGCGGCTGGGCACCCTGCGCGGGGAGTTCGAGCTCCTGCGCATGGCGGACGCCGAGAGCCTGGACGACTTCGCCGGCAGGCTCGGTGGAATGGCGACGCGATACGCGGCATTGGGCTCGACCCTGGAGGACGTCGCCCTCGTCAAGAAGCTGCTCGACTCGGTGCCGAACCGGCTATACCCTGCGGTGGCCGGGATCGAGCAGTTCTGTGACGTCGACGACATGGCGTTCGAGGACGCGCTGGGATGGGTAAAGGCCTTCTTGAGAGGCTGCGACGACGCGGGCAGGACGGAGGCAACCAAGGCGGCGGTGAGCAGCTGCTGTACACCATGGCGCAGTGGCGTGCGCGCGAGCGGCGTCGGGGCGGTGCACGCGGAGAGGACGACGACGACGGTGCGGCGAGCACGGCATCAGGCGGCGGGGACAATCGCCGCGGGAAGTGCTACAAGTGCGGTGTCAGGGGGCACTTCAAGAGGGAGTGTCCCCTGATGCGGAAGGAGCCGGTCGCCGGGCGTGCGCTGCTGGTGGACGACGGCGTCAAAGATGTCGGGCTGCTCTGAGCCGCGACTTAGGGCGCGAGTGTTGGACTAATAAGCCGCGGCGATACACCGGGCATGACTAGCGCGTGTATGGGCGCGAGCTGGCCGGGTCGGGCGCGTCGGGTCCGCTGCGAGTAGTGTCTGCGTGCGTGCGTGTGGTGCACGGGGTGGCCGTGCAAGTGTACACCGTAGGCGTGCGTGTGTGTGTGGGTCTGTTGGCGAGCCGTGCGGGCTGATCGGGCGCGATCCAGCGAGGCTCACCGCGAGAAGCGCGCGTTCGGGCGCGGCGTGGGCGCGGTCAGAGCGCGGAGAGCGCATGCACGATCGGGGTGCGAGTGGAGGCGTGGGTGCGCGCCCGGTGCGCTGGCTCGGGGTATAAAGCCGCACGGTTCCGTTGTAAGAGGGTGACACTATCGAGTTCGTGCTCGAGGAAGAAAAGGGGGCGTTCGTGCGCCGGAAAAACTCCTGTGTCCACCATTGTCTGAACTTTTCTGAACTTCTCCTTCTTCTCTAGTGAGCAGAGCGACGGCGAGGGAGAGTGAGCAGAGCGCGAGGGAGAGGAGGGCAGCCTCGAGGGAGGCGCGGCAACAATAAAAATTGGGACAAAGTTCATAGGTTCACTAATAGCATCTCTCAAAGCAACGATGACACATAAGTAGAGGTGTAGGTATGTGTACTGATCAATCAAACATTGCTGAAATATTATAGCTTATGCTGGATCATGGTATATATCAAAAAGGTTTTCGCCCCACTTTATAGATGAAGCAACCTTCAAACATAGAAACAACATGATACAACTGAAAAAAAAACAGAAATGGTAACCATACAAGATGCTAAAGAACAGCTAAGAGGATCTACAAACACCAAGAACAACTTTGGGAATTGCAGCCCTTGGTGAACACCAGATCATGCCAATGAAGTGACAATGGTAGGGAGCAGCTCGCAGCAGGAGGAACACCCTGCCTCGTCAACTCCCAAGAGGCCAACACTGTTGGCCCACCATCCGTCTCCGCCTCCGAAGAAGACCCCTGCCTTCTCGTCCTAGATCGCAGGACGCCGCGCAGTCGGCAGGCAGAACTGCTCACCCCTGAGCTCGTATGGATATGATGATCAGGTTGCCAGGGAGAGGACGACGGGCATGGCGAACTCACCTCGCAAAGAAAAACCCCAAACAATTTGTCGTACAATGTGATTGGAAGTATTTTAGTAAATTTGGAATAATTAATTGGAGAAAATAAAAATGCATGTAAATATAAGTTGGAGAAGCACTTATGTATGAAAATTGGACCAAAGTTCATGGTTCACTAGTAGCATCTCTCAAAGCAACGATGACACATAAGTAGAAGCATAGTTATGTGTGGTGATCAGTAAAACACTCATGAAATATTATAGCATATGTTGTGATCATGATATATAAGTAGTAAATCCTAAATTATCGCTGCCTACCATCACATCTAAAGCTCAATAATCCACCGAATGTGCTCAAAACACTCCTGAGTTCACCCCAATTATTAACTAACTAGCTGGACAAAGGCGTGGAGCACATGACCCGTTGTTGATTAGTTTGTAGCTTCAATTATTATTCCTTGTGTCTATGTTAATAGTCCATCATATTCCGATAAGAAAATTATATATATATTTCCAGTAGTCGGCATATTAATGGGAAGGACTATGTTTTTATGTGAGAACAATATATATAATTGATAATTTCAATATCTCAGCTACGTGGCAAACATGTGTGGAAGAACAGAGAAATACAACAGGTTGGCACTGGCTTATGATATTACATTACATATCTAGATGACATACGTCCACGGATAAAGAGTAGAGAGCCTAGTGAGGTACCCCTTCGTTCCAAAATAATTGAGTTCTAGGATTGTCCTAAGGCAAAGAAGTTAAAGTTTGACCAAGTGCATAGAAAATGTGCTAATTTCTATAATATCAAATATGTAAAATGTATTTCGTAATGAATATAATAAAGATAACTTGGTTTTTAGATTGTTGCAAGGATTTTGAAGCAATACTCATGATTTGGGGATTTTATGGAGGCAAAGGCACACGTGGAAGATGGCCCCCTATTCTAGTGGTAACACTCCTCCTATTTGGATGTTTTCTTTTATTTGAGCCAAGTCACTAGTAGAAAACAAGGCATTTGTCCCGGTTCGTAAGGGCCTTTTGTCCCGGTTTAAGAACCGGGACTAAAAGGTCGGTACTAATGCCCTTGGCCTTTAGTCCCGGTTCTTACACGAACCGGGACAGACGGGCCTCCACGTGGCCGTTGCGGCCAGCCCAGGCAGGGGGGCCTTTGGTCCCGGTTGGTGGCACCAACCGGGACCAAAAGGCATTCATGCGTCAGCAGCTGGCTGGAGCTGAGTTTTTTTTTAAAAAGTAGCTGGTTGAGGGGTTTTGGGGGTTAATTTAGGTTGTTATTAGCTAGCTAATAGAGAGAAGTGTCCTCTCTTATATCTTCGTGCTTGGTTTACCAACGCTACTGCTATGTTCATTTCACCCGCTGATATATAATAACTCTTCATGCTCGCATCATACATCATCATATATAATAAAAAGTCCTACTAATGATGCATCATCATACAACTTCCACTCGTTATTAATAACAAGTCACACGATCATCATCCTCATAGTCATCGAACCCAACCCTACATAATTGTTCTTAGCACATGATCATCAGTATCAGATAGGACCTAAACACCCTTAAGGTAAAATAGCATCAAACAATATAGACCCTAACTCTCCATTATGAAGAATGGAGATCATCCTGTCTCCAATTCTTACGCTTCGCTTCCTTTGTCTTCCAAGAAGCTCCTTACGATTGTCCATACATTTTTTCCATTCTTTGATTGTCATGTCTCCACTTCTTTTAGAAATCCGGTATGGACAGTTGAGATTCGTAGGACGACCTGGTTGTATATTCAAAACATCAAGGCGATCGTGCGTATACATCAGATGAGGCACACAATCATTCGGGATTATCTGTTGAAAACATAGTAATAACTTCGTAGTTAGCAATGATGTACTAGTTTTAGAAGTATGCAAAAAGATGCACGGATGTCTTAATAGTAAAAAATCTAACAAAAAAATCTAAATTACTACACATCTAAATTAACTACACATCTAATTAAACCTATGAAAAAATCTAACAAAAAAATCTATGAACAAAATCTAACTCAATTAACTACACATCTAAATTACTACGCATTTAAATTAACTACACATCTAATTAAACCTATGAAAAAAAATCTATGAACAAAATCTAGTAGCTCACCGGATGGCGACGTCGTGAGGGGCGCGGCGAGAGCAACGGCGACGGTGCGTGAGGGGCGGCACGGCGACGGGCGACGAGCGAGGCAGGGCCGGCGGCGTCGCGGGGCAGCAGGGCGGCA
>NC_057804.1:640598362-640638805 GCF_018294505.1 Triticum aestivum | reverse complement strand
CAGGGCGGCAACGGCGTCGGGGCGGCGCGGGACGGCGCGGGACGACGACGGCGACGGCGAGGCGGAGAGGGCAGCCTGGGGGCGTCGGGGTGGGGAAGAACTGAATGAAATTTTGACGAGTGCCAGTTATATATACAACGCATTGGTCCCGGTTCGTGAGACAAACCGGGACGAATGCGTCCTTTAGTCGCGGTTGGTGGGACCAACCGGGACCAAAGGCCTCTTTTCAGCAGCCCAAAGGGCGGGAAGCAGAGCTCTTTGGTCCTGGTTGGTGGCACCAACCGGGACTAAAGGTGGGGGGGGGCATTGGTACCGGTTTGTGCCACCAACCGGGACCAAAGCCACTCTTTAGTCCCAGTTGGTGCCACCAACCGGGACCAAAGGCCTTGCACAACGGGGTGCGGTGGGAAGTTTAGTCCCACCTTGCTAGGTGAGAGAGCTCAGCACCTGTTTATAAGCTGCGTTGCAGCTCAGGTGCTGAGCTACTCTCTAATATGCAGGCATTAGTTGCCTACCCCTGTCACTGCCGTGTTGGTCCAATTGGGCCTGCGGGCCTGCATCCTGGCCCATGTACAGATGGGTTTCTAGTCGTATGCAGGCCGTGTGGCCCATTAGGCGGCATTATTTTTTCCAGTTGTTTTTTGTTTTTTGAATTATTTATTTTCTTTTTATTTTTGCTTTATTTTTTTTATTCTTTTTGCTTTTAGCTCAGAATAATTATAATCTTTCTGTTACTCCATTAGTTTCCAAATTTGAATAGTTTAAATTTTAATTTTTTGAAATTTGTGTGAATCACTAGTTTGTGAATAACTTCACTATCAAAATATATTTTGAGTGATTCTTTTTCCTGCTATTTAATATTACTATATTTTATCATTATATTCAAAACATATTTTGTTATTCTAGTTTCTATCAAAAAAAATCTTTATGAAAAATTCTTTTTGCTACTAAAGTTTCTAACAAAAATTCTTTATGATAATTATTTCTGCTTTTCATGTTTTGAGCAAAAAATACTTTGATAATTTTAGTTGCATAAATTTTATATAATTTTAGTTTAAAAAATACTAGAGGTTTATAAAAGCTTTTTAGTTGATTCCTTTTGCTATTAGAGTTTTATAAAAGCATTTACTGGTTTTTTTAAGCTATAAGACCTTGAAATTGAAAAGCATTTCAAATGAACTCTGAAAAGGTTGAAAGTTGGCATGGTATCATCATTTCACCCACATAGCATGTGCTAAAAAGTTGAGAGGGTTATGGGAAAGCCTGGATGCACTTCGTGTACAAAATGGATAATCTCTTTCGAAGTATGAGGGTTTCTACGGAAACTCATCTGTTACACAGGGATTGCATTTTTTAAACTTATTTGAACTCCTGACTTTTTGCGTGTTCAAAATGCACCATTCAAAGCCACATCATCAATTTTCAACCCTTTCTAACTTCATTTGTTATTTTTCATGCATTTACTGATTATTTTGAGCTATAAGACCCTGAAATTGAAAAGCATTTCAAATGAACTCTGAAAAGGTTGGAAGTTGGCATGGTATCATCATTTCATCCACATAGCATGTGCAAGAAAGTTGAGTGGGTTACGGCGGAAACTGGATGCACTTCATGTACAAAACGGACAATTTCTTTCGAAGTATCAAGATTTCATACGGAAACTTGTCTGTTACAATAGGCATTTCAAATGAACTACGAAAAGGTTGAAAGTTATCATGGTATCATCATAATAGTTGTGGACAAAGTCTTCACTTTTTCTTCGCTTGTGTCCTTTCCTTATTGCGTTGTAACCATGGATAATCTTCATCATTTATCAGGATGCTTGGGTCAGCCTTGACTTTGAAGGGAGGAATTTCATGAAACTTTTCATAATCTTCGGACATGTCTGTCTTGCCCTCCACTCCCACGATGTCCCTTTTTTCTGAAAGAACTATGTGGCGCTTTGGCTCATCGTATGATGTATTCGCTTCCTTATTTTTTCCTTTTCTCGGTTTGTTAGACATGTCCTTCACATAGATAACCTGTGCCACATCATTGGCTAGGACGAACGATTCGTCAGTGTACCCAAGATTGTTCAGATCCACTGTTGTCATTCCGTACTGTGGGTCTACCTGTACCCCGCCTCCTGACAGATTGAACATTTGCATTTAAACAAAGGGACCTTAAAATCTACTCCGTAGTCAAGTTCCCATATGTCCACTTTGTAACCATAATATGTGTCCTTTCCCCTCTCGGTGGCTGCATCAAAGCGGACATCGCTGTTTTGGTTGGTGCTCTTTTGATCTTGGGCGATCGTGTAAAATGTATTCCCATTTATCTTGTATCCTTTCCAAATCATTACAGTCGAAGATGGTCCCCTGGACAATGAGTACAGCTCCGCACAAACAGTGTTTTCACCTCTGAGACGTGTTTCCAATCAACTACTGAAAGTCCTAATGTGTTCACATGTAATCCTCGTCGCACTGCTCCGGGTGTTTGGAGCGCAGACTGTTCTTGTGTTCATCGACATAAGGGGTCACCAAAGTAGAGTTCTGTAGAACTGTGTAGTGTGCTTGAGACCATGAATATCCGTCCCTGCATATTATTATCTCCCCTCCAAGCCTGCCTTTTCCAGTCAGTCTCCCCTCATACCGCGATTTAGGGAGACCTATCTTCTTAAGGCCAGGAATGAAGTCAACACAAAACCCAATGACATCCTCTGTTTGATGGCCCATGGACACTAGTAGAAAAAGGGTCAAATGTGAAGCACATTAGTGTTGGTTTGATTTTGAGCCGGCACTAATGTGTCCATTAGTGCCGGTTCCAACGGCTAGCCGGCCGCTCTCATTAGTACCGGTTCGAGGCGAACCTTTAGCACCGGTTCGTGCCATGAACCGGTACTAAAGAGAGTGGTGGCAGGATGTTGTCAGTCTGGAGCCCCTCCAGCACCTTTAGTACCGGTTCGTGGCACGAACCGGTACTAAAGGTCGACGTACATAAACCCTTTGTCCACCCGAGCTCGCTCTGTTCTTCCCCTTTCCCCTCTCCTCCTCTGTTCTTCCCCTCTCTTCCTCGAGCTCATCACACATTTTGCCCAAAATTTTCAAGATTTGAAGGCTCCCATCCATTCAAATGATCACAAAGGTTAGCCACCTTGTCCTTTCATCTCTCATTGCTAGATTAGCTCTTGCAATGCTTTGTATAGTGATTAATTTGTGAGTTTAGTAATTTGGGAGGGATTATATGTGCTAGTATTTGATTTATATGCAATTTGAGGTCAAAAATAACACTTAGTTTGCATATGTAGGTGTGGTTTACTTAGTGCCTTCTAAATCTCCGTCGTAACCATCGTCGATCGCCCGCACCGTCCCATCGCCGGCACCACCTTGTGGTGAGGCTCTTGTTCATGAATGTTTTACATTACCAAATTGATGTTTGTGTGATTTGGATATATAGTTACTCGTATAATTATCTTACCCGTACGTTATTTGTTATACATAGTGCCATGGTTTTGATACCCGACGCCGTCGGCCCTCGTCCTTGTTATGATTCGGATGTGGTATATTCTCTTTTAAAACTAGTTGTTGCATTTCATGTTTATGACAAATTATGCCCATCAAGTTGACATAGATATTTTTATCTAGGAGGTATATGAACCGGAAATTCCAACCGACCCTATTGTCGAGAGGTTAAATTTAGTTGAAAGAGAAAACGAGTATTTGAAAGAAAATTTGAAAAGAATTGAGGGGGAGAAGATGGAATTGGAGGTGCATGTTGCCGATGTCGTCGATGATCACAAGATCAAGATGGAGAAAATGCGGTTGAAGATTAGAAAGATTAGAAAATATGCCATTGATAGTGTGGCTTGGTATCATTATGATGTTGGATCAATTGTTACCTTAGTTGCGATCTTGATCGCATTTTTTGTTGCATTTAAATTCTTTAGCTAGAGAGTTATTTGTATGTTGCATTTAATTAAGTGTTGTATATGAACTTTATGTATGAACTTGTATTAATTTGGTCTATTCGGTGTTGTGTAATGAAGATGAGCTGACAATGGATGTATGATGATCGATGCTCTCCCGAGTTCATTAATGGCGTGCATAGTTTTCTGCTTGCCGCTGAGGCAAACAAGCGGCGGATGGTTTCATGCCTTGTCCATGTGCTGGCTGTAAGAATGATCACAATTACTCTACATCAAGAACCATTCATGTCCACCTATTTGAGTCCGGTTTCATGCCCCACTATAATGTTTGGACCAAGCACGGAGAAAGAGGGGTTATGATGGAAGACAATGAAGAAGAAGAGGATGACGACAGCTATCCTGGCCATGGGTTCCCTGAATATGATGATACAACAATTTGGGAAGAAGCTGAGCCAGCAATGCAGGAAGAAGCTGAAGAAGAGGCATCAGATGAGCCCGCTGATGATCTAGGTCGGGCCATTGCCGATGCAAAGAGAAACTGCGCAAGTGATTTGGAGAAGAAGAAGTTGCAGCGCATGTTAGATGATCACAAGAAATTGTTGTACCCGAATTGCGAAGCTGACAAAAAAAAGTTGGGCACCACACTGGAATTGCTGCAATGGAAGGCAGAGAATGGTGTATCTGACAAGGGATTTGGAAAGTTGCTCGTAATGATAAAGAATATGCTTCCAAAGGACAACGAATTGCCCGAGAGTACGTATGAAGCAAAGAAGGATGTCCGCCCTCTAGGGTTAGAGGTGCAGAAGATACATGCATGCCCTAATGACTGCATCCTCTACCGCGTTGAGTATGAGGATTTGAACGCTTGCCCGGTATGCGGTGCATTGCGTTATAAGATCAGTCGCGATGACCCTGGTGATGTCGAGGGTGAGCGCCCCCGGAAGAAATTCCTGCCAAGGTGATGTGGTATCCTCCTATAATACCATGGTTTAAACGTTTGTTCCAAAACAAAGAGCATGCGAAGGCGATGCGGTGGCACGGAGAAGACCGTAAGAAAGATGGAAAGTTGAGAGTACCCACTGACGGTTCGCAGTGGAGAAAAATCGAGAGAAAGTATAGGGAGGAGTTTGCAGGTGACCCAAGGAACGTATGGTTTGGTCTAAGCGCAGATGGCATTAATCCTTTTGGGGAGAAGAGCAGCAACCATAGCACCTGGCATGTGACTCTATGTTTGTATAACCTTCCTCCTTGGTTGTGCATGAAGCGGAAGTTCATTATGATGCCGGTGCTCATCCAAGGCCCTAAGCAACCCGGCAATGACATTGATGTGTACCTAAGGCCATTAGTTGAAGAACTATTACAGCTGTGGAATGGAACAGGTGTACGTGCGTGGGATGAGCACGGACAGGAAGAATTTGACCTAAAGGCGTTGCTGTTCGGGACCATCAATGATTGGCGTGCTCTCAGTAACCTTTCAGGACAGACAAACAAGGGATACCGCGGATGTACGCATTGTTTGGATGATACCGATAGTATATATTTGGATAGTTGTAGGAAGATTGTGTACCTGGGACATCGTCGATTTCTTCCGAGCAGGCATCCCGTAAGAAAGAAAGGAAAGCATTTCAAAGGTGAGGCGGATCACCGGACGAAGCCTCGCCACCGTACTGATGCTGATGTACATGATATGGTCAAGGATTTGAAGGTAATCTTTGGAAAGGGTCCTGGCGGACAACCTGTTCCGAAGGATGCTGACGGACGCTCACCCATGTGGAAGGAGAAATCTATATTTTGGGACCTGCCGTATTGGAAAGACCTAGAGGTCCGCTCCGCAATCGACGTGATGCACGCGACGAAGAATCTTTGCGTGACCCTGCTTGGCTTTTTGGGCGTGTATGGGAAGACAAAGATACACCGGAGGCACGGGAGGACCAGCAACGTATGCACGGAAAAGACGACATACATCAGGGTCAGGCCAGCTACGCTCTTACCAAAGAAGAGAAGGAAATCTTCTTTGAATGTTTGCTCAGCATGAAGGTACCGTCTGGCTTCTCGTCGAATATAAAGGGAATAATAAATATGGCAAAGAAAAATTTCCAGAACCTAAAGTCTCATGACTGCCACGTGATTATGATGCAACTACTTCCAGTTGCATTGAGGGGGCTTCTACCGGAAAACGTTCGATTAGCCATTGTGAAGCTATGTGCATTCCTCAATGCAATCTCTCAGAAGGTAATCGATCCAGAAATCATACCAAGGTTACAGAATGATTTGGTGCAATGTCTTGTCAGTTTCGAGTTGGTGTTCCCACCATCCTTCTTCAACATCATGACGCACATCCTAGTTCACCTTTGCGAAGAGATTAACGTTTTGGGTCCTGTATTTCTACACAATATGTTCCCCTTTGAGAGGTTCATGAGAGTCTTGAAGAAATATGTTCATAACCATGCTAGGACAGAAGGAGGCATCTCGAAGGGCCATGAAAATGAGGAGGTCATTGAGTTTTGTATTGACTTTATTCCTGACCTTAAGCCGATTGGTGTCACTACTAGAAAAAGGCCTACTAGTGGCGCACCAGTTTTGCCTACTAATGGCGCACTACTGGTGCACCACTAGTACCACACCACTAGTATTTTTTACTAATGGCGCACCCGTGGTGCGCCATTAGTATCTGGTATACTAATGGCGCACCACTGGTGCGCCATTAGTATAGGCCACCGGTGCGCCATTAGTATAGGCCACGGTGCGCCATTAGTATTTCCGAATTTTGAAGGCGGGAAAATAGTAGTGGCGCACCGTCTAACCCCCACCGTGCGCCATTGCTATTTTTGAACTTTGAATTTGGATTTGGATCGTGATTTTTTGCCCATTTTTTGCTCTTTTTTTGCTCATTTTTTTGCACGATATTATTTCAAATTTTGTTCCCGTTTTTGGATCTTGTACGTTCTTTTGCCGTGTTCTTTTGCCGGAGAGGAGTTCGCTGGAGAGGAGGAGGAGGAGGTGACCGCAGAGGCGCTCGCCTACATCGTCGGAGAGGAGGAGGAGGTCGCCGGAGAGGAGTTCACCGGAGCATCGGAGAGGAGGAAGGAGAAACCATGAGGGGATGGGAGGAGAGGAGGGAGGAGGAGCTCACCGGAGATGAGGGAGGAGAAGCTCACCAGAGAGGAGGGAGGAGAAACCGTGAGGGGAGGGGAGGGGAGGAGAGGAGGGAGGAGGAGGTCGCGGGAGAGGAGGAGGAGGTCGCCGGAGAGGAGAAGGAGGAGGTCGCCGGAGATGAGGAGGGTAGTATGGTGGAGGAGAGAAGGAAAGATGGAGTGGAGGAGAGGAGGAGATGTAGTGGAGGAGAGGTGGAGTGGAGGAGAAGAATGAAGAGGTAAGGAGGAGAGGACACGCCCAACCATATATACGGCATAGTAATGGCGCACCGTGGGCAGGTGCGCCATTACTTTATTTTTAGTTTTTTGATTTATTTTGAATTTTGAAGGCGGGAAGATACTAATGGCACACCATGGGCAGGTGCGCTATGAGTAACTTTTTTTTTTATTTTTTTTGATTTATTTTGAATTTTGAAGGCGGGAAGATAGTAATGGCGCACCATGGGCAGGTGCGCCATTAGTAAGTTTGAATTTTCTTGAATTTTTTTGCCTCTCTAGATCTTAAAAGCCCCGTATCTTTTTTTCTGTTAGGTTTTTGAGGATTTTGAAAATGTTTAACGGGGTTCCCCCGGTTAAATTTGGATGTAACTTTTCGAGTAGATGATTTTTCATATAAAAAACTTTTTCATCCGAGTTCGTATGCAAAAGAGTGCGGGTGCACCGGATACAGTCCCAGGCGCCAGCAACGAGATCGGGCGCATAGTGCGGGTGCACCGGATACAGTCCCAGGCGCCAGCAACGAGATCGGGCGCATAGAGCGCTGACGAGGAGGTCTCGATATTCTGCAAGCACAACCATGGCTAAATCCTATTTGGCACCCTCTGCGCCCGCTATAGTACAACTCGCAATCGGGCGCATACCCCCACCTCTCCGCTGGACCGGCCCATCTAGCTTTTTCCCTCTGTTTTTTCAAAAGGGCAGCCCCAGTGCATGTAGCTCCCGCTTGCGCAGGGTCTAGGGAAGGGTCCGACCACTTTGGGTCTATTGTACGCAGCCTTTCCCTACATTTCTGTAAGAGGCTGTTTTCAGAACTTGAACCCGTGACCTCATGGTCACAAGGCAGCAGCTTTACCACTGCGCCAAGGCTCCCCTTCTTCCTTCTGTTTTTTCAAAACACGAGAAAAAACTGATAGTGCTTTGATTCAAACAAGGGACCTCCTGCTTAACGGTAAGCTGCGTAACCACCCCACCAACCCCAACTAGACATGCTAATTTCATATTTCTATGCCTTTTACTTTGTTCTTTTTCCTTTTTGGTTTTTTCTATTTTATTATTTTTATTTTTTTCTATTTATTTTTTATTTTTATTTTTTTCTTCCTGGGTTTGATGAATTTTTGAAATTCGTGAACTTTTTCTTCAACATCGATGAACTTTAATCAAATGTGTTTAACTTTTTTCAAATTTGATGAACCTGTTTCAAATTCGATGAACTTATTCCCAAATTGGATGAACTATTTTTCAAATTCGTTTAACTTTTTTCAAATCCGATGAACTTTCTTCAAGATTGGTGAACTTTTTTTTCAAAATCGATGATTTTTTTTCAAATCAATGAACTTTTTTAAAAAGTGGTGAACTATTTATTCAACTCGATGAACTTTTTCCAAAATTTGATGAACTTTTTTCAAATTTGTTTTTTTTGAAAAGTCAACATGTTCAACAGTGAATTAGACAAAAGTTTAATGGTCAATGCGGTCAACTCAGCTTAACGACCGACGGTCAATTGATCGAACGAGCGAGCTGCTTTTTTCGAACAGAAGTGATCGAACGAAGGGAATCTGATCCAGCTAAATGGGTTGGCCCAAGTGAGTTGGACGTGAGCGCCACCAGGCACAAGGGGCGCATAAGGCGCCAACGAGGAGGACTCGGTAGAAGGAAAACGACACCAATGCACTCTTTCCGTCAGTGAAGTAGGCATGTAGCCCAATCTGTAGTTTGGCCTAGTGTTGCCAGACTAATGCTATAATATGTATGTATATATCGCTTGTTGCCAGCAAAATAGTTCTCTCCCAGCCCATTAGTGGGGGCGTTGTCTGGGTTTTAGAAGGAACCTTACGTCCGGTTTTGGGAGTTTTTCATCCGATTTTCCATTCTTTTTATGTGTGTTTAATTACGGTTTAGTGCTTCAGTTTTTGTTTTTTTCACTTTAATTTTCTTTTTTTCTCTTTTCCCTTTCTCAGTTTCTTTTCTTATTTTACTTTTTCTTTTTAAATAGAGATTTTTCTTTAAATTTGTGTGTTATCCAAGTCGTGAACAAATTTTATATTCAGGATCGTTTCTAGAATTCACAAAAAAATTGAATTTGTGGACTTTTATTATCCCTGTTAATTTTAGTATTCATAATTAGTTCTTAAATGTGATGAAAATTAAATAATTATATTTTTAAACTTATGCGCATATTTCAAAAAATTTAAAAGAAATACTCCCTCCGTCTCAAAATAAATGTCTCAAGCTTAGTTCAACTTTGTACTAAAATTAGCACAAAGTTAAGACACTTATTTTGGGATGGAGGGAGTATTAATTGACAGGCATTCTTTTATCAGCGAAGATTTTTTAAATTAAAATGAAACTAACTAACTGCAATAAAAAAGTGAAGAAAATCAAACTATATTTTCTATTTAGAACTAATGAATTAAAATAGTACAATAAAATGAACCAAAATAAAAGATAAAATAATTAATTATGTGTACCCTACTAGAGCTAGCGACATAAGCCAGCCCCCACCCACACACACACATACATGGTCGTGCGGAGCGTCATAAGGGCATGTACAATGGTTCTATCTTAGCAATGCCACGTAGGATAAATGATGAGGTGGAGCAGAGAGAAATTATAAAAGAAGGCTTGTCTTCTCTTAATTAAGAGAAGGCAAGAGATGATCTCTTAGCACAATAAGTCTCACCGCGTTTTTAGGAATAACTAGTTATTGAAGATGAGGCTAAGAGATAACCCATTGTAGGCATGTTTTTCTCATCTCTAAATTACATGCAAGATTTAAGATAAGACTACCTTATCGACCATTGTACATGCCCTAAGCAATCAGATTATATTTATCGCAATAAAGCAGTGGATATCAAAACTTGAAACAAAAAGCAGTGGATATCAATGGGGAGGTATAACTCACATATAGCGAGATGGTAGCTCTCCTCGCCCGCAACGCCCACACATGGCGGGCCCATTAATGTACTCCCGATTACTCGCCATCCCTAGTGCACTTCAATCGTTGTGTTCGGCGCTATAGGTCCAGTTTTTTTTATGGAGTTGTTCAATTTTTAGTTGTGTTTCACTTTCTTTCTTTTCTCTATTTTTCTTTATGGGTTTCATCATTTTTTTTGGTTTTCACTGCATTTTCACGGTTTCACATGGTTATTTAGTTTTTTTGTTTTTCTTTTCTTTTTTATTTTTTTTTCATATTTTCTTCCATTTTTTTCTCTTCCTTATTTTTCTTTATTATTTTCACTATATTTCAGTGTTTCGCATCTGTTTGTTTGGTCTGTAGGTTCTAATTTGAGTTTATTTATTTCTTTTATGTTTTCGTTTTCTTTTTTCCTAAACATGTGTACATATCAGGACCAGTTTTAACGCATGTTTACGTTGTCTACATACATAACTAGCATTTTATTAAAATACTCCTCCCGTTCCTAAATATAAGTCTTTGTAGAGATTCCATTAGGTGGACTACATACGGAGCAAAATAAATGAATCTAAATTTAAAATGCATCTATATACATCCGTATCGGTTTACAGTAAAATCTCTACAAAGACTTACATTTAGGAACGGAGGGAGTATATGTTATTATGCCTATTTTTATATACATTTTACGTTTTTTGTACGATGTAAATTTTTCAGTAAACGTTCAACGTTTTTCAAATACCTTGTTAACATTGTTCTTTCTAATAAATTAGTGTCTACATTTTTATACATATTGTACATTTTTCGGATACGTCAGGAAAATTTGTTATGCATGTTAAAATAACTACATTCATGGTTATTTTTTTTTGCCAAATACATGTTTTAATGTCTAACTTTTTTCACACACAATATACATTTTGTATACACCTGCACATTTTTCTCAAAAAATATTTTGATGTCTACATGTTTATACATATGGTACAGTTTTGGGTACGCTATAAAAAATTATACACGTTAAAAATTTCAAATACATGATTAACATTTTTCAAACTTTTTTTTGAACATTTTTCTGTATACCTGTTAAACATTTTCCCAATAAACATTGAAACACTTTTTATATTTATACTAACAATTTTTACACCATGGTAACATTTTCAAATACATAATTAAATTTTTTTCATATATAAATTTTGAAATCTACTTTTTTTCATACACGTGTACACATTTCATATATACGAAAAAGCAATGTAAATGTTAATATTTTTCAAATGCATAATTAATGTTTTTCAAAAAAATATTTTGAACCTTTTTTTACTATGTGTTAAATATTTTTTAAAATCATGGCTTTTATTTTGGTTTAAGTAATTTTAAGTTTCAAATACGATAAAACTAACTTGCGCGCACCCCAACTGAGGCCTACTACTTATCGCGAGACTTGGGCCACCTGGCCCATTTACGAGCGCTGCAAGCGAGAATAGCTTCCAACTTGCTATAAGAGATGTATAGACTCTCCCCTTCCCAAGGCCACGACATCGGCCCCCTCCTCCTCCTTGTCCGACGACCTTTTCAGCGACATGAGGAGTGGGGACCCGTCCGTCAATTTATTTATTTTCTTCTTAGCTGTTTGTTTTCTCCGACGACATCGACGAGGTGATTGTGGCAATGGCGTGTTGGAATAAGGTTTGTCGGGTCTATGCTTACTCGACTCGTATGGGCATCAATAAATGGCCCGTGAGTTTGTGTCCTTGGATCTATGGGTTCTCTTCAAATGTCGGCAATTGATGCGTGGTTCCTTTGCAAATGGTTAATGCCCTTCTTCCTTTCCAACGGTTGCGGATGACGGCTATTTCTTAGCCAATGAAGATCTCGCTGGTCCAAGGACATTGGCGTCACGACCAAGGTGTGTTAATCAGTTTTAGTTCCCGGACAACCCGCGTAGCTCAAGCGGCTTAACAAACCTCAAGGCGGATTCCCTTGGTGGAGTCCTTTTGGCGGCGCAGATGGTTCCTTGTTGTGATGGTGCTCTTCTTGGTGAGTGGTTCTCGTCAATGACAACTCATGAGTGTTAAGGGTTGTTATTTATCTGTCTTGCAAAGTCCATTATATAAAACTACAGTTGTATCATTCTTATCAAAATAAATTAATTTGGCGTACCAACATGTGGCTGAATGATTAGAAAGACAGTGTTATGCCGATCCTACGAGGGTGCAAGTCCTAGACTTGTAATTGGTGCTCGTATTTCTCAAAATGATGCAACGGCTCAGTCTCTGGACTGGAAACCTGGTGCTCGTATTTTTTTGGAGTTATTTAAGGCCTTCCGACGATGTGCGCTCAATGACACGAGACGTCCCGTCGATCACAAAGACGTCTGTGATAACTTTGTCGTTCTCAAAATGATGTATCGGCTCAGTCTCTGGACTTCAAACCTGGTACTCATATTTTTCTGGAATTATTTCAGATCTTCTGACGATGTGCATTCAATGACACGAGAACTCCCCGTCGACCACAAAGGCGTTTGTGATGACTTTGTCAATCTCAAAATGATGTATCAGCTAAGTCTCTAGAAGGTTCTCATAGGGATAGATGTGCCGGCTCAATCTCTCAAAGGTGCTCACAGGGGTAGGGTGTGAGTGCGTTCATATGGTCGAGTGTATGTACATATGTATGAGTGCCTACATTTGCAATGTGTGAAAAAAAGTTTATGTTCTGTTAGAAAAGTCAACACCCATGCATAAATTTAGTCTGAAACAGTGTTGCGGCAAAACTCAATGCACTGCCATCCGAAATATCAAAACAAACACTGTTGGGGAACGTTGCAGAAAATAAAAAATTTCCTACGGTTTCACCAAGATCCATCTATAAGTTCATCTAAGCAACGAGTGATAGGAGAGAGATGCATCTACATACCACTTGTAGACCGCGTGCGGAAGCGTTCAAGAGAACGGGGTTGAGGTAGTCGTTCTCGTCGTGTTCCTATCAACGGAGATCCTAGCGCCGAACGGACGGCACCTCCGCGTTCAACACACGTACGGTCAGCGTGACGTCTCCTCCGTCTTGATCCAGCAAGGGGGAAGGAGAGGTTGACACCGACATTGATCTTCGATGGATTCGAGCCACAGCCGAGCGCGCCTTACTGTCACGACGGGCATGACTTAGCCCTGCAGCCGGACAGTAACCTGGAGGCCGCACACGAGTCCGCTCCGATCTTCAATTCGGAGCCGGCTGCGCAGATCGAGGACGGGTGGCTAGACACCGCCTCGGGGGTTGCAACCTCTACGGCGATAGAGCCGAACACTGACCTTGTCCCTCATGAAGCTCGTGACTCCGAGGCGCCGGACTCCTTGCCGGACTCCGAACCTCCCGCGCCCCCTCCAGTCGAATCCGATTGGGCGCCGGTCATGGAGTTCACCGCTGCGGACATCTTTCAACACTCACCTTTCGGCGACATCTTGAGTTCGCTAAAATATCTCTCGTTATCAGGAGAGCCTTGGCCGGACTGCGGTCAGGACGGTTGGGATACGGACGACGAAGAAATTCAAAGCCCGCCCACCACCCACTTAGTAGCCACTGTCGACGATCTAACCGACATGCTAGACTTCGACTCCGAAGACATCGACGGTATGGACGACGATGCCGGAGACGACCAAGAACCAGCGCCTACCGGGCACTGGAAAGCCACCTCATCATATGACATATACATGGTGGATACACCAAAAGGAAGCGACAACGAGGAACAACGGGACGTGGCGAAGGACAACTCCCCCAACAAACAACCAAAACGACGACGCAAGCGCCGCCCGAAGTCCCGCCTCGATAACAACGGCACTCATACTGACCCAGCCTTAGAGCGGGGTGAAGCGTTGGACGAAGAACATGCCACCAAGCAACCATCCGAACAGGATGGATTGGACAAGCAACCCATCCCCGACGAAAACAACAGTCCAGACGATCTCACGCCCGACAAACCACCGGAGCATAAGAACCTTCATAAAAGGCTCGTCGCCACTGCAAGAAGTCTGAAGAAGCAAAAGCGGACGCTCAAAACAGCGGAGGACGCACTCAGAATGAGATGGAGCAAAGTACTCAATACCGCAGATAAATACGGCAATAGTCACCAGGCGAAGAGCTACCCGAAGCGCAAGTTGTTGCCCGAATTTGACGAGGAGGCCGTAGAGCCCCCACAGTCAAAAAAGAAAGACGCTGCCTGGCCGGATAGACCACCAGATGACAGGCTAAGAGCGGCAAGGGGCACCGCACACAAGCCGGCACACGATCCACATAAAGATCCTCGCAAAAAAGATGGCCCGATCAGGTCCATCTACGGGACAAAAAAGAAGACTCCAGGGAGCAATACAACCCGCCAAATGTTTGAAGACAACGGCACACCTAAATACAGGGGCGCCGCACACCCACTATGTTTCACCGATGAGGTACTGGACCATGAATTTCCAGCGGGATTCAAACCCGTCAACATAGAGGCATATGACGGAACAACAGACCCCGGAGTCTGGATTGAGGATTATATCCTACACATACATATGGCCAGAGGAGACGATCTCCATGCCATAAAATACTTACCCGTCAAGCTCAAAGGGCCAGCTCGGCATTGGCTCAAAAGCCTCCCAGAAAATACCATTGGAAGTTGGGAGGAGCTCGAGGATGTGTTTCGAGCAAATTTTCAGGGGACTTATGTCCGCCCTCCGGATGCAGACGATTTAAGTCACATAACTCAACAGCCCGGAGAGTCAGCACGAAAATTCTGGAACAGGTTCCTCACCAAAAAGAACCAAATAGTCGACTGTCCGGACGCTGAAGCCTTAGCAGCCTTTAATCACAACATCCGAGACGAATAGCTCGCCAGACACCTCGGCCAGGAAAAACCAAGAACAATGGCCGCACTAACAAGCCTCATGACCCGCTTTTGCGCGGGGGAAGACAGCTGGCTGGCTAGATGCAGCACCAGCGACCCGAGTACATCCGAAGTCAGGGATGGAAATGAGAAATCACGACACAGAAAAGATCAGCGCCGAAATAAGGAAAATGGCCCAAATAGCACGGCGGTCAACGCCGGATTAAAAAACTCTCGGCCGAATAATAAAACACTGCCCCTCAAGGACAACAGTGACGAGCTATCCAACCTAAACAAAATTTTGGATAGGGTATGTCAAATACATAGTACCCCCGGGAAGCCTGCAAACCATACCCACAGAGATTGTTGGGTCTTCGAGCAGTCCGGCCGACTTAACGCCGAACACAAGGGGTCCGACACACCAAGCGAAGACGACGAACCCCACAAGCAGCACGCCGGAAAACAGAAGACTTTTCCACTAGAAGTCAAAACAGTGAACTCACTTCATGTGATAACACAGAAACATAGTGCGGCACCTGCTATACCAGGACACCGTCAGCAGAATGGGGATAGACCCTATAGAAATTCACCATAGCAGCACTTCCTTCAAAGGAGTGACGCCTGGCCTTTATGCCAAATGTACAGGCTCTGTACTACTAGAGGTCGTGTTCGGTTCATCCGACAACCTCTGTCGCGAAAAGCTCATTTTCCATATCGCCCCATTCAAAAGTAGCTATCAAGCACTACTGGGATGCGAAGCATTCGCCCGCTTTAACGCAATACCGCATTACACGTCTCTTACGCTTAAAACGCCTGGTCCATACTGCATAATCTGAGTGTTCCTCGACCACGGAAAACGTGAGACTGCGTTGACAGCCGCACACTAATCCGACCTTGCTGGTCAAAGCCCTAAAAACAGGTCATTCAGACCTTGGACACGGTTAAGCGAGTCCGGCATAAATAAAAAAGGGGCTTCACCGCCGCATACCCCTTTACAAGGGGCTGCGCGTATAAACAATGAGAGCCAATAAAGCTCAAATTCATCATACTTTATTTTAACTACACCTTTTGCACAATATTTTTCCAAACTAAGTTCTTCTCCTTTACAGATGAAGCGCGTGCTACACCCGTCTAGGATACAGCACAACGGAGACACAGGCGCAGACGTGCAGCAGGGACCCGTTACAAGGATTCTTTTCAGATTAAGACCCTGCGTAAACCTTTCTTACTGTCTCTTGTTGATACACATCCCCCGGTTTCTTACCATAACCGAGGAGGAGGCTGGCGTTTTGGCATCGGCCGCGTCAGAAGTTCCCGCCCGTACCTGGACACTAGGGGCTTAGGGCATTGTTCTGCCCGGTATCATAAAGACCGAACACCTCAGGGAGTGCTCGGCGTCTCGAGTTAGGCCTTATATGCATCAGCTCCGAATCATGTCTTTGGTCAAATGTTGGGTTTGCCCGGCTCCTGTGTTTTGCTGCCTTACGTTCCGCTCCATCGGCTAACGCGGCACTAGGAGAACTAATGCGATTGTGCCCCGGTTCGGCCGGGCGAGCACCTCAGTAGAGAAAGCCGAAAACTGACTGTCATGATATAGCGAGAGACTGGTCAACCACTCGATCGACCACTGGATTGTTTAGAATTCCTCCGCTTTGACGAAGGACCGCTTTCCGGTCAGGCACATATGCGCCCCGAGTTCGGAGAAGCGTGGTGCCTCTAGGGGCTATATAGTAGCCCCACCTTCGAGCTCCTATGGCTAAGTGAAAGTGAAAAAGCATTATAGTCCGGTTGCCTAGTTTGCTATGCTATCACCTCCTTCAAAGGACCAAGACATTGGATTAAGTGTGAAAAAGTGCTTTTCTTTTTGCAAACACCCCCGCACCATGTGCGTGGGGGCTGAAGCCAAAGACTGCCATCTTTCAGGTTATACATACATATACGGCCACACAGGAGATAGTTCAATACTTGAACGCACAAGTATAAAAAGCTATTGCATTATAAACATGATCTCACAAATCATACATGTCATTTGAACATAACATCTTTCGAGCACTGCGACTCTATTAAACGAGCGCCCTGCAGGACTTCCTCAAAATAGTGCTCGGCGGGTAATCGGCCTTTGTCCGAACCCCGGGATGCAACAGCGGTGGCATCCATCTCCTTCCAGTATGTCTTAACACGGGCGAGAGCCATCCGTGCACCTTCTATGCATGCCGACCGCTTCATCGCCTCGATATGCCGCACCGCCCCAAGGAATTGCTGCAATAAGCCAAAATAACTCTCAGGCTTGGGCCTTTCCGGCCACAGATGAGCGACCACATCCGTCATGGCAAGTCCGGACAATCTATTCAGCTCAGCCCACTCAGCCAGCCGATCAGTCAACGGAAGTGGACACTCCGGACTATGGAATTGAGACCAGAAAAGCTCTTCCATTTCGTGATCCTTCTGGCTTCGGAAGTGCACGACTGCGTCCGCCGCACTTGCCGCCAAATCCAGATAAGGATCCTCCGCACCACACAATTGGCCCAACTGAGCATACTTCGGATCCGTGAACTTCCTATGCAGCAGAAAGGGCTTTCCAGCCGCAATGTCTCCGGCCTGATACAGTTCCTCCTTCATAGCCCGCATCGCACTACGGGCATCCTTGGCTTCGGCGGCGGCCTTCTTCAGGTCCTCTTGCTCCACTCGGTGTTCTCTTTCAAGAACCTCATAGCGGTCGGTAGCATCTTTTAATTTCACGTCCATTCCGGCCATCTCCTCCCTGCTTCGGCAGTGAGCAGCCTTTTCGGCTTTTAGCTCTTCCGCTGCCTTCAAGGCAGCCGCATCACTTTTCCTGGCTTGCTCCTTGGCTCGAACGAGCTCTGCTCGAAGGTCTTCCACAGCAGGGGCACCATCTGCATCAAGCATACAAATTGTAAGGAACGGGCATCAGCTCCCTTATTAGGTGACCGCGGAGCAACCGCCTACCTTGTGACTCGTTAAGTCGTTTATTGACCAGCGCAATGTCCGCATCCGCAACGTCGAGTTGCCGCTTCAGCTCGGCAACTCCATCAGTCCGGCTGGCCACCGAATGTTCCGCCACCTGCATAGAAAAGGCGACATTCTATAACTGAGATTATGATCCTCGGCACGCTGTCGCTTTCGACAGCATACCAAGTCTCAGGGGCTACTATCTATACAGGGCGCACTCCATGTGCAAAACTGTTAAAAGGTATGTCATTTTTTGCGTACCTCAAGCCCCGCCAGCAAACTTCCGACGGCCTCATGCAACCCGCTCTCGGCGGATGAGATCCTTTCAATCACCATACTCATTAATGTGCGGTGATCTTCTGAGATAGACGCCCTCTTGAGCAAATCCTGCAGCTCCACCGGCCGTACTCCAGTGGGCGCCGAACTCCCCGGCCCCGCCGGACTCGGGAAGACCCTTCGTGACGACACCTCAGGGTCGTCCGCCCCGCCCGACGGGGCGGCAGATGGAGGCGTTTCGCTCTCCATCATCTCCGGACGAAGGTCCCCCGAAGATGAGCTCTGCTGAGATGGGCTGAGATCCGAACTACAAGGTGAAAACTTCGGTTACCCTTAGAAATAAAGTAGGGGTGTCCCCTATTACAAAATTCCCCCTTTTTACTTATGGCTCGCTGGAGGGCTGATTCCTCTGAGGAGACAGTGCGGCCGGGGCTCTTCCCAGCACAGGACCTTCCGGTGCAGATTTCTTTCCCCGCTTTGAGGCCTTGGCCTCCGGGTCTTCGGAAGCGGTCCTCTTCTCCCCCTGGAAGGAGGGAGTCTCGATTCCCCCCTTACTGAAAGCCTCCTTGGCAGAGGTGGTAGTTTCCCTGTGCCCCCCTTCGCCCTCCTCCGAAGGTGCGACCTCCAACATTTTGATTAACATGGGATACGTCGTGGTCTCAGGGAGGGGGGCCGGACACCGTATTAGTTTTGCTTGCGCTATCCACTCCTGTCCAAGGGATAGCTGGTTAAGAGGCAAACCCATGATAAATAAATGGACAATGTGTCCGGACACAGGGCTACTTACTTGAGTATCCGGGCGATTGCAGCTTAGGCCAGCATCCTCGGTCAAGTCCGGACGCATCTCTTGCGATCCGAAGAACAGTTTGTACATCTCCACGGGTGTCAAACCCATGAAGTGTTGGAGAGCCCGTGGCCCCTCCGGATTAAATTCCCACAGGCGGAGGGGGCGACGTTTGCAGGGCAGAAGGCGCCGAATCAGCATAATCTGTGCCACTACGACCAGGTTGATCTCCCTTTCCTGGAGGCCTCGAATCCGGCCCTGCAACAGGGGTACGTCTTTGGACGGCCCCCAGTCAAGCCCCTTGTTGACCCATGACATCAGCCGTTGTGGAGGGCCCGGGCGAAAGACGGGCGGCGGCCTCTGCCTGCTGCCCCTGGGAGCGGTGATCTAGAACCACTCCTGTTGCCACCAGCCGAGCTCCTCCTGAAAAGAGCCCTCGGGCCATGGAGCATCGGCCCTATTGCTTATAACCGCCCCGCCGCACTCTGCCTAACGCCCCTCGATCATCTTCGGCTCCACGTTGAAGGTTTTGAGCCACAAGCCGAAGTGAGGGGTGGTGCGGAGGAAGGCTTCGCAGACGACAATGAATGATGAGATGTGGAGGATGGACTCCGGAGCTAAGTCATGGAATTCTAGCCCATAGTAAAACATGAGCCCCCACACGAAGGGATCCGTCGGGAAGCCTAAACCCCGACGGAGGTGAGACACGAACACGACGCTCTCGCCGGGCTCGGGAGTAGGAATAACTTGCCCTCAGGCAGGCAACCTATGCGAAATCTCATAGGTTAAGTACCTGGCGTCTCTCAGCTTTAGCACGTCATCTTCCGTGATGGAGGAGAGCATCCACCGGCCTCGTAGGTCGGAGCCGGACATTGTCGAAGGTCGAAAGTACCCGAATCTGGAGCCCTGGGTGTTGGAACTCGGGGAGAGGGGAGGATTCGATTGAGGATTGAAGAAAAAAGAATGGGCCTTGGTCTCATTATAAAGAAGGAGAATACCAAGAGCCGTCCCCGTGACCGTTTGGAACCCGCCTTCGATGGAGGAGGCGTGGCAACGGGCGCGGTTGGGTTACCCACGTCCGTATTGATGAGAATCCCGGAATAAGGGGAACACGATCTCTGCTTCGACAAGACGTGCCAAGGAAACCGCTTCGCTAAACACGCTGAGGTGGTACAATAAAAACGATTCGAGTAAAGGCTTGGTAGTGGTGTGACGTCACGCCACCAAATATGTCAGCAGATTGAACTTGTGTAAATATTATTCTCTCTATGGTGGTATGTGGAATTTATTTTGCAGAGCCGGACACTATCCTGGTGTTCACAATCTTCTATAAATTATTCGGAGAAGGAACCCGCCTTGCAATGCCGAAGACAACATGCGCGCCGGACTCATCATCATTGAAGCCTGGTTCAGGGGCTACTGAGGGAGTCCTGGACTAGGGGGTGTCCGGATAGCCGAACTATCATCATCGGCCGGACTCCAAGACTATGAAGATACAAGATTGAAGACTTTGTCCTGTGTCCGTATGGGACTTTCCTTGGCGTGGAAGGCAAGCTTGGCGATACGGATATGTAGATCTCCTACAATTGTAACCGACTCTGTGTAACCCTAGCCCTCTCCGGTGTCTATATAAACCGGATGGCTTTAGTCCGTAGGACGAACAACAATCATACCATAGGCTAGCTTCTAGGGTTTAGCCTCCTTGATCTCGTGGTAGATCTACTCTTGTAATACCCACATCATCAATATCAATCAAGCAGGACGTAGGGTTTTACCTCCATCAAGAGGGCCCGAACCTGGGTAAAACATCGTGTCCCTTGTCTCCTGTTACCATCCTCCTAGACGCACAGTTTGGGACCCCCTACCCGAGATCCGCCGGTTTTGACACCAACAGGGGGGCCCAGGGGGGCGCACCAGCCCACTAGGAGCTGGTTCCCCTCCCACTTCAGCCCACGGGACCCCACCCGGTGGACCCCCGGGACCCTTCCGGTGGTCCCGGTACAATACCGGCTGACCCCGAAACTTTCCCGATGGCCAAAACAACACTTCCTATATATAATTCTTTACCTCCGGACCATTCCGGAACTCCTCGTGACGTCCGGGATCTCATCCGGGACTCCAAACAACATTCGGTTTGCTGCATACTCATATTCATACAACCCTAGCGTCACCGAACCTTAAGTGTGTAGACCCTACGGGTTCGGGAGACATGCAGACATGACCGAGACGGCTCTCCGGTCAATAACCAATAGCGAGATCTGGATACCCATGTTGGCTCCCACATACTCCTCGATGATCTCATCGGATGAACCACGATGTCGAGGATTCAAGCAACCCCGTATACTATTCCCTTTGTCAGATGGTATGTTACTTGCCCGAGATTCGATCGTCGGTATCCCAATACCTCGTTCAATCTTGTTGCCGGCAAGTCACTTTACTCGTACCGTAATGCATGATCCCGTGACCAGACACTTGGTCACTTTGAGCTCATTATGATGATGCACTACCGAGTGGGCCCAGTGATACCTCTCCGTAATACGGAGTGACAAATCCTAGTCTCGATCCGTGTCAACCCAACAGACACTTTCGGAGATACCTGTAGTGCACCTTTATAGTCACCCAGTTTCGTTGTGACGTTTGGTACACCCAAAGCACTCCTACGGTATCCGGGAGTTACACGATCTCATGGTCTTAAGGAAAAGATACTTGACATTGGAAAAGCTCTAGCAAAACGAACTACACGATTTTGTGCTATGCTTAGGATTGGGTCTTGTCCATCACATCATTCTCCTAATGATGTGATCCCGTTATCAACGACATCCAATGTCCATAGTCAGGAAACCATGACTATCTGTTGATCAACGAGCTAGTCAACTAGAGGCTCACTAGGGACATGTTGTGGTCTAATTATTCACACGTGTATTACGATTTCCGGATAATACAATTATAGCATGAATAAAAGACAACTATCATGAACAAAGAAATATAATAATAATCCTTTTATTATTGCCTCTAGGGCATATTTCCAACAGTCTCCCACTTGCACTAGAGTCAATAATCTAGTTACATTGTGATGAATCGAACACCCATAGAGTTCTGGTGTTGATCATATTTTGCTCGCGGAAGAGGTTTAGTCAACGGATCTGCGACATTCAGATCCGTATGTACTTTGCAAATATCTATGTCTCCGTCTTGAACATTTTCACGGATGGAGTTGAAACGACGCTTGATGTGCCTGGTCTTCTTGTGAAACCTGGGCTCCTTGGCAAGGGCAATAGCTCCAGTGTTGTCACAGAAGAGAGTGATCGGCCCCGACGCATTGGGTATGACTCCTAGGTCGGTGATGAACTCTTTCATCCATATTGCTTCATGCGCTGCCTCCGAGGCTGCCATGTACTCCGCTTCACATGTAGATCCCGCCACGACGCTCTGCTTGCAACTGCACCAGCTTACTGCTCCACGATTCAACATATACACGTATCCGGTTTGTGACTTAGAGTCATCCAGATCTGTGTCGAAGCTAGCATCGACGTAACCCTTTACGACGAGCTCTTCGTCATCTCCATAAACGAGAAACATGTCCTTTGTCCTTTTCAGGTACTTCAGGATATTCTTGACCGCTGTCCAGTGTTCCTTGCCGGGATTACTTTGGTACCTTCCTACCAAACTTACGGCAAGGTTTACATCTGGTCTGGTACACAGCATGTCATACATAATAGATCCTATGGCTGAGGCATAGGGGATGACACTCATCTCTTCTTTATCTTTTGCCCTGGTCGGGCATTGAGCCGAGCTCAATCTTACACCTTGCAATACAGGCAAGAACCCTTTCTTGGACTGATCCATTTTGAACTTCTTCAAAATCTTATCAAGCTATGTGCTTTGTGAAAGACCTATGAGGCGTCTCGATCTATCCCTATAGATCTTGATGCCTAATATGTAAGCAGCTTCTCCAAGGTACTTCATTGAAAAGCACTTATTCAAGTAGGCCTTAATGCTATCCAAGAATTCTATATCATTTCCCATCAAAAGTATGTCATCTACATATAATATGAGAAATGCTACAGAGCTCCCACTCACTTTCTTGTAAACGCAGGCTTCTCCATAAGTCTGCATAAACCCAAACGCTTTGATCATCTCATCAAAGCGAATGTTCCAACTCCGAGATGCTTGCACCAGCCCATAAATGGATCGCTGGAGCTTGCATACTTTGTTAGCATTCTTAGGATCGACAAAACCTTCCGGCTGCATCATATACAGCTCTTCCTTAAGATAACCGTTAAGGAATGCCGTTTTGACGTCCATCTGCCATATCTCATAATCATAGTATGCGGCAATTGCTAACATGATTCAGACGGACTTAAGCTTCGCTACGGGAGAGAAAGTCTCATCGTAGTCAACCCCTTGAACTTGCTGATAACCCTTAGCGACAAGTCGAGCTTTATAGATGGTGACATTACCATCCACGTCCGTCTTCTTCTTAAAGATCCATTTGTTTTCTACCGCTCGCCGATCATCGGGCAAGTCAGTCAAAGTCCATACTTTGTTTTCATACATGGATTCTATCTCGGATTGCAAGGCTTCTAGCCATTTGTTGGAATCTGGGCCCGCCATCGCTTCTTCATAGTTTGAAGGTTCACCGTTGTCTAACAACATGATTTCCAGGACAGGGTTGCCATACCACTCTGGTGTGGAACGTGTCCTCGTGGACCTACGAAGTTCAGTAGCAACTTGATCCGAAGTACCTTGATCATCATCATTAATTTCCTCTCTAGTCGGTGTAGGCACCACAGGAACATTTTCCTGAGCTGCACTACTTTCCGGTTCAAGAGGTAGTACTTCATCGAGTTCTACTTTCCTCCCACTTACTTCTTTCGAGAGAAACTCCTTTTCCAGAAAGGATCCGTTCTTGGCAACAAAGATCTTGCCTTCGGATCTAAGGTAGAAGGTATACCCAATGGTTTCCTTGGGGTATCCTATGAAGACACATTTTTCCGACTTGGGTTCGAACTTTTCAGGTTGAAGTTTCTTGACATAAGCATCGCATCCCCAAACTTTTAGAAACGACAACTTAGGTTTCTTCCCAAACCATAATTCATACGGTATCGTCTCAACGGATTTAGACGGTGCCCTATTTAAAGTGAATGTAGCTGTCTCTAGAGCGTATCCCCAAAATGATAGCGGTAAATCGGTAAGAGACATCCTAGATCGCACCATATCCAATAGAGTGCGATTACGACGTTCGGACACACCGTTACGCTGAGGTGTTCCAGGCGGCGTGAGTTGTGAAACGATTCCACATTTTCTTAAGTGTGTACCAAATTCGTGACTTAAATATTCTCCTCCACGATCCGATCGTAAGAATTTTATCTTTCGGTCACGTTGATTCTCTACTTCATTCTAAAATTCCTTGAACTTTTCAAAGGTCTCAGACTTGTGTTTCATCAAGTAGACATACCCATATCTACTTAAGTCATCAGTGAGAGTGAGAACATAATGATATCCTCCGCGAGCCTCAACGCTCATTGGACCACACACATCAGTATGTATGATTTCCAATAAGTTGGTTGCTCGCTCCATTGTTCCGGAGAACGGAGTCTTGGTCATTTTGCCCATAAGGCATGGTTCGCATGTGTCAAATGATTCATAATCGAGAGACTCTAAAAGTCCATCAGCATGGAGCTTCTTCATGCGCTTGACACCAATGTGACCAAGGCGGCAGTGCCACAAGTATGTGGGACTATCGTTATCAACTTTACATCTTTTGGTATTCACACTATGAATATGTGTAACATTACGTTCGAGATTCATTAAGAATAAACCTTTGACCATCGAGGAATGACCATAAAACATATCTCTCATATAAATAGAACAACCATTATTCTCAGATTTAAATGAGTAGCCATCTCGTATTAAACGAGATCCAGATACAATGTTCATGCTCAAACTTGGCACTAAATAACAATTATTGAGGTTCATAACTAATCCCGTAGGTAAATGTAGAGGTAGCGTGCCGACGGCAATCACATCGACCTTGGAACCATCCCCGACGCGCATCGTCACCTCGTCCTTCGTCAGTCTCCGCTTATTCCGTAGCTCCTGCTGTGAGTTACAAATATGAGCAACGACACCGGTATCAAATACCCAGGAGTTACTACGAGTACTGGTAAGGTACACATGAATTACATGTATATCACATATACCTTTAGTGTTGCCGGCCTTCTTGTCCGCTAAGTATTTGGGTCAGTTCCGCTTCCAGTGACCCTTCCCTTTGCAATAAAAGCACTCAATCTCAGGCTTGGGTCCATTCTTTGACTTCTTCCCGGCAACTGGCTTACCGGGCGCGGCAACATCGTTGCTGTCCTTCTTGAAGTTCTTCTTACCCTTGCCCTTCTTGAACTTAGTGGTCTTATTGACCATCAACACTTGATGTTCTTTCTTGATTTCAACCTCTGCTGACTTCAGCATTGAAAATACTTCAGGAATGGTCTTTACCATCCCCTGCATATTGTAGTTCATCACAAAGCTCTTGTAGCTCGGTGGGAGCAACTGAAGGATTCTGTCAATGACCGCCTCGTCCGGGAGGTTGATCTCCAGCTGGGACAGGCGGTTGTGCAACCCAGACATTTTGAGTATGTGCTCACTGATAGAACTGTTTCCCTCCATCTTACAACTATAGAACTTGTCGGAGACTTCATATCTCTCGACCCGGGCATGAGCTTGAAAAACCATTTTCAGCTCCTCGAACATCTCATATGCTCCGTGTTGCTCAAAACGCTTTTGGAGCCCCGGTTCTAAGCTGTAAAGCATGCCGCACTGAATGAGGCAGTAATCATCAGCACGTGACTACCAAGCGTTCATAACGTCTTAGTTCTCTGGGATGGGTGCTTCACCTAGCGGTCCTTCTAGGACATATGCTTTCTTTGCTGCTACGAGGATAATCCTCAGGTTCCGGACCCAGTCCGAATAGTTGCTTCCATCATCTTTCAGCTTGGTTTTTTCTAGGAACACGTTGAAGTTCATGTTGACATGAGCGTTGGCCATTTGATCTACAAGACATATTTTGCAAAGATTTTAGACTAAGTTCATGATAATTAAGTTCATCTAATCAAATTATTTAATGAACTCCCACTCAGATTTGACATCCCTCTAGTCATCTAAGTGTTACACGATCCGAGTCGACTAGGCCGTGTCCGATCATCACGTGAGACGGACTAGTCATCATCGGTGAACATCTCCTTGTTGATCGTATCTTCCATACGACTCATGTTCGACCTTTCGGTCTCTTGTGTTCCGAGGCCATGTCTGTACATGCTAGGCTCGTCAAGTTAACCCTAAGTGTTTATGCATGTGTAAAACTGTCTTACAACCGTTGTATGTGAACGTAAGGATCTATCACACCCGATCATCACGTGGTGCTTCGAAACGACGAACTTTAGCAATGATGCACAGTTAGGGGGAACACTTTCTTGAAATTATTATAAGGGATCATCTTATTTTCTATCGCCGTTCTAAGTAAACAAGATGCATAAATCATAATAAACATCACATGCAATTATATAAAGTAGTGACATGATATGGCCAATATCATATAGCTCCTTCGATCTCCATCTTCGGGGCTCCATGATCATCTTCGTCACCGGCATGATACCATGATCTCCATCATCATGATCTCCATCATCATGCCTCCATGAAGTTGCTCGCTAACTATTACTTCTACTACTATAGCTAACGGTTTAGCAATAAAGTAAAGTAATTACATGGCGTTAAATCATTGACACACAGGTCATACAATAATTAAGACAACTCCTATGGCTCCTGCCGGTTGTCATACTCATCGACATGCAAGTCGTGATTCCTATTACAAGAACATGATCTCATACATCACAATATATCATTCATCATTCATCACAATTTCTGGCCATATCACATCACATGACAATTGCTGCAAAAACAAGTTAGACGTCCTCTAATTGTTGTTGCATCTTTTACGTGGCCGCAATTGGGTTCTAGCAAGAACATTTTCTTACCTATGAATAACCACACCGTGATTTTGTCAACTTCTATTTACCCTTCATAAGGACCCTTTTCATCGAATCCGCTCCAACTAAAGTAGGAGAGACAGACACCCGCTAGCCACCTTATGCAACTAGTGCATGTCAGTCGGTGGAACCTGTCTCACGTAAGCATACGTGTAAGGTAGGTCCAGGGCGCTTCATCCCACAATACCGCTGAAGCAAGAAAAGACTAGTAGTGGCAAGCAAGTTGACAAGATCTACGCCCACAACAGATTTGTGTTCTACTCGTGCAATAGAGAACTACGCATAAACCTAGCTCATGATGCCACTGTTGGGGAATGTTGCAGAAAATAAAATTTTTTCTACGGTTTCACCAAGATCCATCTATGAGTTCATCTAAGCAACGAGTGATAGGAGAGAGATGCATCTACATACCACTTGTAGATCGCGTGCGGAAGCGTTCAAAAGAACGGGGTTGAGGTAGTCGTTCCCGTTGTCATCCTATCACCCGAGATCCTAGCGCCGAACAGACGGCACCTCCGCGTTCAACACACGTACGGTCAGCGTGACGTCTCCTCCGTCTTGATCCAGCAAGGGGGAAGGAGAGGTTGATGAAGATCCAGCAGCACGACGGCGTGGTGGTGGATGCAGCAGAACTCCGACAGGGCTTCGCCAAGCTATTGCGGGAGGAGGAAGAGGTGTAGCAGGGGGAGGGAGGCGCCAAGACACAGGGTGCGGCTGCCCTCCCTCCCCCTCCTTTATATAGGCCCCCAGGGGCGGCGCGGCCCTGGGAGATCCAATCTCCCAAGGGGGGCGGCGGCCAGGGGGGTTGGAGTGCCCCCCAAGGCAAGTGGGGCGCGCCCCCCACCTAGGGTTTCCAACCCTAGGCGCAGGGGGGCCCGGGGGGCGCACCAGCCCACTAGGGGCTGGTTTCCCTCCCACTTCAGCCCACGGGGCCCTCCGGGATAGGTGGCCCCACCCGGTGGACCCCGGGGACCCTTCCGGTGGTCCCGGTACAATACTGGGTGACCCCGAAACTTTCCCGATGGCCGAAACAGCACTTCCTATATATAATTCTTTACCTCCGGACCATTCCGGAACTCCTCGTGACGTCCGGGATCTCATCCGGTACTCCGAACAACATTCAGTTTGCTGCATACTCATATTCATACAACCCTAGCATCACCGAACCTTAAGTGTGTAGACCCTATGGGTTCGGGAGAGATGCAGACATGACCGAGACGGCTCTCCGGTCAATAACCAACAACGGGATCTGGATACCCATGTTGGCTCCCACATACTCCTCGATGATCTCATCGGATGAACCACGATGTCGAGGATTCAAGCAACCCCGTATACTATTCCCTTTGTCAGACGGTATGTTACTTGCCCGAGATTCGATCGTCGGTATCCCAATACCTCGTTCAATCTCGTTGCCGGCAAGTCACTTTACTCGTACCGTAATGCATGATCCCGTGACCAGACACTTGGTCACTTTGAGCTCATTATGATGATGCACTACCGAGTGGGCCCAGTGATACCTCTCCGTAATACGGAGTGACAAATCCCAGTCTCGATCCGTGTCAACCCAACAGACACTTTCGGAGATACCTGTAGTGCACCTTTATAGGCACCCAGTTACGTTGTGACGTTTGGTACACCCAAAGCACTCCTACGGTATCCGGGAGTTACACGATCTCGTGGTCTTAAGGAAAAGATTCTTGACATGGGAAAAGCTCTAGCAAAACGAACTACACGATCTTGTGCTATGCTTAGGATTGGGTCTTGTCCATCACATCATTCTCCTAATGATGTGATCCCGTTATCAACGACATCCAATGTCCATAGTCAGGAAACCATGACTATCTGTTGATCAACGAGCTAGTCAACTAGAGGCTCACTAGGGACATGTTGTGGTCTAATTATTCACACGTGTATTACGATTTCCGGATAATACAATTATAACATGAATAAAAGACAACTATCATGAACAAAAAAATATAATAATAATCCTTTTATTATTGCCTCTAGGGCATATTTCCAACAAACACATGCACCTCAAGAGAAGGCCAAATTTCAGTCGATCAACAACCAGAACAAATCTCCCGCCAACAGCAGCTAAAGCCGGTCACATGTTCTGGTGATTACAACAACAACAACAACAACAACAACAAGAGCAACAGCAACAACAACAACAACAACAACAACAACAACAACAACAACAACAACAACAACAAAAAATCCTTTAGTCCCAAACAAGTTGTAATGTTCTGGTGAGCTGGCCATGTATCTTGTTAGACAGAATATAACTACATGAAACTACTAATCAAGTATAGCCATATGAGCTTGCCATGTATCTTGTTAGATAGGAAATAATTTCACAATTAAATTTTTTTGTTATAATTTACTGGCATATCCTTATAGAGATTAATGGTACTTCTGGAAATCAGATTAGTGCACTCATAACTCCTGCAAAGACAAGTTTCTCTCTTCTTGGGTTGGTTACAACTTTCCATCCCTAGGGATACTCCTACATCGTGGTGGTGATTCAAGACAAAATTCGAGGGCGTCTATATTTACAAAATTGTTTAGATGAGTGGATGGAGGCCTGTTTGGCCATATCCTCATCCAAAACGTGTATACGTAACCGTATCAACAGCTGCTAGAGATGCTCTAAATTAGAATAACTACGCCAAAGAAAGCAAAACGGAGGGGGCACAATATTCTGTCAATCATCACATAGAAAAGTATACAGTGGGTAAAGGGAAACATATAAGAGCACACAACCCACAAAGTAAAAAATAAAATAAAAATTACAATACACCATCGAATCACCGCACAGAAAAGCCGGGCCACTCCCAGGCTGGGATGGCTTTATTTAATACTGCTAACTAATGCATGCATCTTCACATCAGATGGGCTCTTGTGTGGCTTCAAATTGGAAATTATAGTTGTTCATACCAGTGAACAGGCCATCGTCCATCTTGTAGGTAACAACCTCTCCTGTGGTCAGAATGTCCCTCTGAGTGTAGGAGAACGGGACGTCAATAGAACCCTGAGTCGCAGCCGCTCTGATTGTCACCTTGGTCATCGGAGGCACCACAGCCTGGTAGGAGGCCTCTTGTGATGTCGTTGTCTGAATGGATGACCCCCACTCGTACTCTGAGTTGAATTCAGTGGATACCTCAACCTTCCCTTCTGCTATGACCGGGATCCCGGCTCTTAACTTGGCCGTGACACCGATCTTGAGGCTAACAGTCGAGCTCCAGGTCTTGGCCTGCGTCTCCTCGTATTTCAGGGTCAGGGTCTTGGCATGTGTTTCGTTGGTGTCATTGGTTGAAGTCATGCTGGGAAAGGTAAGAGGCTTCTCGCCGTAGATCCTAGCTTCAGAGAGCTTGAACTCCACGCCATAGACCTCTCGCGAAAGTACGGCTTCTTCCACCCGTAACCTTGCTTCAAGGGTGATGGTATCGACGGCGGCGTTAAGGCAGCTTGTCTTCTTATCGGCAGTTAGCCTCTTGCAGTACCTGGAGTTTCCTAGGTTCTGGAGACCGATGTAGTCGGGCAACATGACCACCCTGAAGAGCGTGTCACGGTCTCTGCTACTGGTGTCGGCCGAGTCAGCCCAGATCCAGTTGGGGCTGAGCCTCCAAAACCTATTGAAGTGGTTAGATTTTATGCGCACGTTCCCATTAGCATAGTTGGGGAAAATAGTGTTGACCACAGTTGAATCTGCAATATCAGATGATGAGAATTCCAGGTAATTGCGTTTCTGGATGATCCTTGCCCGGAGGTACATGTCATTGTCGCCTTTAAAAGCAACATATTTAGGTAGTACCAATTGCTTCGACAGATCAATGGCGGAGAAGTCATGAAGAGATTTAACTTGATCAACTGTTTTTTCATGCCCTCCGATTCCCAGAAACAGGTAGGCTTCTTCAGTTGTCCCCTTTTCCTTGGTCATATCAGATTCAGAGCTTGTTGTCTGCTGAGGACGGAAGAACCTGCATGCATGCGTTTCCAGCCTATTAGAATGAGGACTACTAAGCAGCTATCGGTGTTGATCTTTTTTCTTTTTCTTTTTCCTCCAAGACATTACTCGCTCTGTCCCATTATATAAGAGCGTTTTTGTTAGTACTGTCAAAACCGATCTTATATTATGAGACGAAAGGTAGTAATTATTAATTGATTCTGCGTGGAGGCTTTGTCCAATACAATTTTAACAAAAAAATATACTGTTCCAGACAGAGTGAGTAGTAGACATAGAATGATTGGTAAATTAACGTGTAGACAGAAGAGAGATGGTACTGTACGTACCTGATGGATAGATTATTGTCCGTGTCCGCGAGAGGGATGGGCTCAAAAAGCGTGCATGACGGCTTGGACAGGTCGTCCTCCGGTTCATTGACGATGCCAATGATCCAGTGGCCGCTGCCTTCACCGACATGTTTGGCCACCCAGTACTTGTTGTTGTGGCAGCACCTGACGTGCAGGAGCCCGTCGTGCTCCTTGGATGGCTCCAGGTAGAATCTAGTGTACGGGCTTGCAAGGACATCGACGTCGTCGGCGCCGTGGCTCAGCTCCTCGAAGAACTTGCCTCCGCCGGCGCTCTCCTCGCTCCCTGCTTGCACGCTACCTAGGTACTTGCGGGTATGCTTTGATCGGAAAGCAACGCATTTCGGCGAGCCCGTCACTGGAAACATCCTTTCGACTGCGTGTGTGTGTGTGTGTGTCTTGTGTGTGTTTGTGTGACTATTTGCGTTGTGCATAGTAGCCATATATACTGCTGCGGTGCTGCCGCTCAACGTATACAGGCTCCATTCACAGCTAACGAAACCGAGCAACACACGTGCGAGAAAACGAGAACCTCGTGCTTTCCAGTACAGGTTCTATGCAGTACAGGTTCTATGAATCCACGAGACCAACCTCATCCTTCCAGATCTCACCTAATAATTTATTTTCTTGGTCACGGACCATTTGGCAGAAATTATTGCCATTCACGCGAGCAGTTTCCTCGTTTTCTGCATGCTCCACGAAAAATATCTCACTTAGCCGATCCAATCTCTCATACTGGAGTAGTATAGTATGAGTTCCAAAGTAATTTGGAGCGGCGAGCCAAGAGCAAATGACAGCGCATGGAGCAAGTCGACACACCGGCCGTATTTTTGATTCCTTGCGGTCGTTGGTCCTCTACAGGCCCATCCTCATGGGTTGCGCGTCCTCTCTCCGCTCTCACTACAAACACGTTGCATGCATGGCTTTCATAGGTGCTTGGAGAGTTTTCGCATGAAGAGGAAACTTGATCGGGATCATAGGTGGTTCATTTTATTTATTTTTTGAGAAAAGGAATATATTAATATCGCGAAGATATTAATTACACCGGACATTTGTACCAACAAAATGTCCAAAGACATCAAGGATACACACAACCAAAAAACTAAATAAAAAGCACAGAATAAAAAGTGCACCACGATGATCAACCACTAGCAACAACAACACTCTAACCACCACCGAAGACAACACCCGGCATACAAAAAAGTTCTCCGAAAGCAACGCCTCCAAAAAGGAAACAATGCACAAGCGTTGTCCGATCGAAGATCTTGAGTTTTCGCCCTGGAGAAAGTCCGAGTTCACCCAAAAATAATGCCTTCAACAAGGTCATTACCAGGTACAATCAATGCAGATTGGACCTTGGGTTTTCACCCTGGGAATCAAGACTCGGTACTCGAGGAGCACCACCAAAATTATAGACCTCCAGTATTGCCACCCCTGCTTGTCGAGGCAGATGTTGCAAGTCTCACCAAACACCTAGCACACAGTCTTCATCGCATCCACTACACTTTTCCGCCAACGCTTCAAAACCGCCAATCGCGGCCGCCATGAATTTCTCCACCTCTATCAATGCCATGAGAATGTTGACATAGACATGTCCCATGACTCCAATAAGAAAGCGAGGCTTCACTTCGCGCCCTCATGAAGCCGTGTCGGCTGATATTATGAGCGCGCGACCGGAGCCTTTCCGATCTAGATATTCAGGGACGATGTACGCCAATTTGTATAAATCTCTGAGGGTGAAGACCAAAACTTGTCAGTAGCCAGATCGAAGAGCTCGATGTCCGACAGTAGACGCCATGGCAGACGAAGATCGCTAGGGCCAAACCGCCACATAACCAAGCGCCTCCACGCCCTGGCCAGTGTGCAACCAGAACAGGTGTGACACCACCACTGTCCCGCTGGGCTATCGTCCACCCCCAACTCAACCGTTGCCATCCCAGATTGGATCTGGGCAGCCATGAAGGCCAGTGCCCACTCCGGGGGCACATCAGAGCCACCACACCATGGGGTTGCATGCCGGTGAGCTCGTCGTGGCGGGGCCGAGGGAAGAGGACATCGTGATGCCCGACCATGCAGAAGAGAGGAGGCCCCCGCACCCGACCCTCACCTCTGCAGAGGAGATCCCCGCCGCCGCTACACCACAAGGTCTTTGCCCTGTGGCTCTCGGCGGCGGTGGCCAGGGAGATGGCGGTGGGGGAGGGAACCCTAGGCGGCCGCGGCGCGCTCCCAGATCGCCCGCAGGAAGGGCGATACGGGGGAGGTCTGGGGTATGGAGCTGAACGTCGACCTGCGGTGGTTCACTAGTAGCATCTCTGGTAGCAATGGTAAAATATAAGCATACATATGTGTGATGATCAATCAAACATTCTTGACAAAACATAGCTTATGTTGGGATCACGTCATATAGGCAATGCATCTTTTTTTCCATTACAATTAGACAACCTATCATTGCGTCTAATGGTAAATACTTCATCTAAACTGGGCAATTAATAGACTAATGAAGCCTAGAGCAATATACAACTATTATATCCGACAACCAGTACTCCAAGGATTCCCGCATGGTACGTATATTTTGGACGTCCAGATGCAAGGGTTTGTAGCAAGGGGTAAATTTCCCCACAATTGAGAAACCAAGTTATAAATACGTAGGCAACACCCCTACCTTCATTCAAGCAACAGTTGAAAATAAATTAAGAAACTACTTGTGGTCCCAACGGTTCTAACTAGGTTGTAAGTCTCACTAGCTTTACGAGTTGCAATAATTTATGATCGTACAATGTGTTTGGAATTATTTGGTATCTTCAGAATAATTAATTGCAAAAAATAAAAATGCATGTAAATGTAAGTTGGAGAAGCCCTTGTGTATGAAAATTGTTGGACTAATAAGCTGCGGCGATGCACCGGACACGACCAACGCGTGTATGGGCGCGAGCTGGCCGGGTCGGACGCGTCGGGTCTGCGGCGAGTAGTGTGTGCGTGCGTGCGTGTGGTGCACGGGGTGGCCGTGCAAGTGTACATCGTAGACGTGCGCGTGTGTGTGTGGGTTTGTTGGCGAGCCATGCGGGCTGATGGGGCGCGATCCAGCGAGGCTCACCGCGAGAAGCGCGGTTTCGGGCGCGGCGCGTGCGCGGTCAGAGCGCGGAGAGCGCATGCACGATCGAGGTGCGAGTGGAGGCGTGGGTGCGTGCCCGGTGCGCTGGCTCGGGGTATAAAGCCGCACGGTGCTGTTGTAACAGGGCGACACTACCGAGTTCGTGCTCGAGGAAGAAAAAGGGGGCGTTCGTGCGCCGGAAAAACTCCTGTGTCCACCATTGTCTGAACTTTTCTGAACTTCTCCTTCTTCTCTAGTGAGCAGAGCGACGGCGAGGAAGAGTGAGCAGAGCGCGAGGGAGAGGAGGGCAGCCGCGAGGGAGGCGCAGCAACAACAATTGGCATCAGAGCCACGGTCTGGTCAGGGCGCGCCGGCGATGTCGATCGTCCCGTACGCCGGCGGAATGGGCGGATCGTTGCCGCAGGCTGTGCCGCAGCTCACCGGCGAGAAGTACATGGCGTGGGCGATCAAGATGGAGGCGAACCTCGACGCGGCCGGGCTGTGGGAGGCGGTGGTCGTGCCAGAGGATGCGGCGGCGGCCGTGATCGCCAAGAAGGACAAACCGGCGAGGGCATACCTGCTCGGCGCGCTCGCGGAGAACCTGCTGCTGCAGGTGGCGGCGAAGAAGACCGCCGCAGAGGTGTGGGCTGCTCTGAAGGCTCGGTTCGTTGGCGCGGACCGCGTGCGGGCGGCGCGGCTGGGCACCCTGCGCGGGGAGTTCGAGCTCCTGCGCATGGCGGACGCCGAGAGCCTGGACGACTTCGCCGGCAGGCTCGGTGGAATGGTGGCGCGATACGCGGCGTTGGGCTCGACCCTGGAGGACGTCGCCCTCGTCAAGAAGCTGCTCGACTCGGTGCCGAACCGGCTATACCCTGCGGTGGCCGGGATCGAGCAGTTCTGTGACATCGACGACATGGCGTTCGAGGACGCGCTGGGACGGGTAAAGGCCTTCTCGAGAGGCTGCGACGACGCGGGCAGGACGGAGGCAACCAAGGCGGCGGTGAGCAGCTGCTGTACACCATGGCGCAGTGGCGTGCGCGCGAGCGGCGTCGGGGCGGTGCACGCGGAGAGGACGACGACGATGGTGTGGCGAGCACGGCATCAGGCGGCAGGGACAATCGCCGCGGGAAGTGCTACAAGTGCGGTGTCAGGGGGCACTTCAAGAGGGAGTGTCCCCTGATGCGGAAGGAGCCGGTCGCCGGGCGTGCGCTGCTGGTGGACGACGGCGTCGAAGACGTCGGGCTGCTCTGAGCCGCGACTTAGGGCGCGAGTGTTGGACTAATAAGCCGCGGCGATGCACCGGGCATGACCAGCGCGTGTATGGGCGCGAGCTGGCCGGGTCGGGCGCGTCGGGTCCGCGGCGAGTAGTGTGTGCGTGCGTGCATGTGGTGCACGGGGTGGCCGTGCAAGTGTACACCGTAGGCGTGCGTGTGTGTGTGGGTCTGTTGGCGAGCCGTGCGGGCTGATCGGGCGCGATCCAGCGAGGCTCACCGCGAGAAGCGCGCGTTCGGGCGCGGCGTGGGCGCGGTCAGAGAGCGGAGAGCGCATGCACGATCGGCGTGCGAGTGGAGGCGTGGGTGCGTGCCCGGTGCGCTGGCTCGCGGTATAAAGCCGCACGGTTCCGTTGTAAGAGGGTGACACTATCGAGTTCGTGCTCGAGGAAGAAAAGGGGGCGTTCGTGCGCCGAAAAAACTCCTGTGTCCACCATTGTCTGAACTTTTTTGAACTTCTCCTTCTTCTCTAGTGAGCAGAGCGACGGCGAGGGAGAGTGAGCAGAGCGCGAGGGAGAGGAGGGCAGCCGCGAGGGAGGCGCGGCAACAATAAAAATTGGAACAAAGTTCATAGGTTCACTAATAGCATCTCTCAAAGCAACGATGACACATAAGTAGAAGTGTAGGTATGTGTACTGATCAATCAAACATTGCTGAAATATTATAGCTTATGCTGGGATCATGGTATATATCAAAAAGGTTTTCGCCCCACTTTATAGATGAAGTAACCTTCAAACATAGAAACAACATGATACAACTGAAAAAAACAGAAATCGCAACCATACAAGATGCTAAAGAACAGCTAAGAGGATCTACAAACACCAAAAACAAGTTTGGGAATTGCAGCCCTCGGTGAACACCAGATCATGCCAATGAAGTGACAATGGTAGGGAGCAGCTCGCAGCAGGAGGAACACCCTGCCTCGTCAACTCCCAAGAGGCCAACACTGTTGGCCCACCATCCGTCTCCGCCTCCGAAGAAGACCCCTGCCTTCTCGTCCTAGATCGCAGGACGCCGCGCCGTCGGCAGGCAGAACTGCTCACCCCTGAGCTCGTATGGATATGATGATCAGGTTGCCAGGGAGAGGACGACGGGCATGGCGAACTCACCTCGCAAAGAAAAACCCCAAACAATTTGTCGTACAATGTGATTGGAAGTATTTCAGTAAATTTGGAATAATTAATTGGAGAAAATAAAAATGCATGTAAATATAAGTTGGAGAAGCACTTATGTATGAAAATTGGACCAAAGTTCATGGTTCACTAGTAGCATCTCTCAAAGCAACGATGACACATAAGTAGAAGCATAGTTATGTGTGGTGATCAGTAAAACACTCATGAAATATTATAGCATATGTTGTGATCATGATATATAAGTAGTAAATCCTAAATTAACGCTGCCTACCATCACATCTAAAGCTCAATAATCCACCGAATGTGCTCAAAACACTCCTGAGTTCACCCCAATTATTAACTAACTAGCTGGACAAAGGCGTGGAGCACATGACCCGTTGTTGATTAGTTTGTAGCTTCAATTATTATTCCTTGTGTCTATGTTAATAGTCCATCATATTCCGATAAGAAAATTATATATATATATATATATTTCCAGTAGTCGGCATATTAATGGGAAGGACTATGTTTCTATGTGAGAACAATATATATAATTGATAATTTCAATATCTCAGCTACGTGGCAAACATGTGTGGAAGAACAGAGAAATACAACAGGTTGGCACTGGCTTATGATATTACATTACATATCTAGATGACATACGTCCACGGATAAAGAGTAGAGAGCCTAGTGAGGTACCCCTTCGTTCCAAAATAATTGAGTTCTAGGATTGTCCTAAGGCAAAGAAGTTAAAGTTTGACCAAGTGCATAGAAAATGTGCTAATTTCTATAATATCAAATATGTAAAATGTATTTCGTAATGAATATAATAAAGATAACTTGGTTTTTAGATTGTTGCAAGGATTTTGCAGCAATACTCATGATTTGGGGATTTTATGGAGGCAAAGGCACACGTGGAAGATGGCCCCCTATTCTAGTGGTAACACTCCTCCTATTTGGATGTTTTCTTTTATTTGAGCCAAGTCACTAGTAGAAAACAAGGCATTTGTCCCGGTTCGTAAGGGCCTTTTGTCCCGGTTTAAGAACCAGGACTAAAAGGTCGGTACTAATGCCCTTGGCCTTTAGTCCCGGTTCTTACACGAACCGGGACAGACGGGCCTCCACGTGGCCGCTGCGGCCAGCCCAGGCAGGGGGGCCTTTGGTCCCGGTTGGTGGCACCAACCGGGACCAAAAGGCATCCATGCGTCAGCAGCTGGCTGGAGCTGAGTTTTTTTTAAAAAGTAGCTGGTTTAGGGGTTTTGGGGGTTAATTTAGGTTGTTATTAGCTAGCTAATAGAGAGAAGTGTCCTCTCTTATATCTTCGTGCTTGGTTTACCAACGCTACTGCTATGTTCATTTCACCCGCTGATATATAATAACTCTTCATGCTCGCATCATACATCATCATATATAATAAAAAGTCCTACTAATGATGCATCATCATACAACTTCCACTCGTTATTAATAACAAGTCACACGATCATCATCCTCATAGTCATCGAACCCAACCCTACATAATTGTTCTTAGCACATGATCATCAGTATCAGATAGGACCTAAACACCCTTAAGGTAAAATAGCATCAAACAATATAGACCCTAACTCTCCATTATGAAGAATGGAGATCATCCTGTCTCCAATTCTTACGCTTCGCTTCCTTTGTCTTCCAAGAAGCTCCTTACGATTGTCCATACATTTTTTCCATTCTTTGATTGTCATGTCTCCACTTCTTTTAGAAATCCGGTATGGACAGTTGAGATTCGTAGGACGACCTGGTTGTATATTCAAAACATCAAGGCAATCGTGCGTATACATCAGATGAGGCACACAATCATTCGGGATTATCTGTTGAAAACATAGTAATAACTTCGTAGTTAGCAATGATGTACTAGTTTTAGAAGTATGCAAAAAGATGCACGGATGTCGTAATAGTAAAAAATCTAACAAAAAAATCTAAATTACTACACATCTAAATTAACTACACATCTAATTAAACCTATGAAAAAATCTAACAAAAAAATCTATGAACAAAATCTAACTCAATTAACTACACATCTAAATTACTACGCATTTAAATTAACTACACATCTAATTAAACCTATGAAAAAAATCTATGAACAAAATCTAGTAGCTCACCGGATGGCGACGTCGTGAGGGGCGCGGCGAGAGCAACGGCGACGGTGCGTGAGGGGCGGCACGGCGACGGGCGACGAGCGAGGCAGGGCCGGCGGCGTCGCGGGGCAGCAGGGCGGCAACGGCGTCGGGGCGGCGCGTGACGGCGCGGGACGACGACGGCGACGGCGAGGTGGAGAGGGCAGCCTGGGGGCGTCGGGGCGGGGAAGAACTGAATGAAATTTTGACGAGTGCCAGTTATATATACAACGCATTGGTCCCGGTTCGTGAGACAAACCGGGACGAATGCGTCCTTTAGTCGCGGTTGGTGGGACCAACCGGGACCAAAGGCCTCTTTTCAGCAGCCCAAAGGGCGGGAAGCAGAGCCCTTTGGTACTGGTTGGTGGCACCAACCGGGACTAAAGGTGGGGGGGGGGCATTGGTACCGGTTTGTGCCACCAACCGGGACCAAAGCCACTCTTTAGTCCCAGTTGGTGCCACCAACCGGGACCAAAGGCCTTGCACAAGGGGTGCGGTGGGAAGTTTAGTCCCACCTTGCTAGGTGAGAGAGCTCAACACCTGTTTATAAGCTGCGTTGCAGCTCAGGTGCTGAGCTCCTCTCTAATATGCAGGCATTAGTTGCCTACCCCTGTCACTGCCGTGTTGGTCCAATTGGGCCTGCGGGCCTGCATCCTGGCCCATGTACAGATGGGTTTCTAGTCGTATGCAGGCCGTGTGGCCCATTAGGCGGCATTATTTTTTCCAGTTGTTTTTTGTTTTTTGAATTATTTATTTTCTTTTTATTTTTGCTTTATTTTTTTATTCTTTTTGCTTTTAGCTCAGAATAATTATAATCTTTCTGTTACTCCATTAGTTTCCAAATTTGAATAGTTTAATTTTAATTTTTTGAAATTTGTGTGGATCACTAGTTTGTGAATAACTTCACTATCAAAATATATTTTGAGTGATTCTTTTTCCTGCTATTTAATATTACTATATTTTATCATTATATTCAAAACATATTTTGTTATTTTAGTTTCTATCAAAAAATTCTTTATGAAAAATTCTTTTTGCTACTAAAGTTTCTAACAAAAATTCTTTATGATAATTATTTCTGCTTTTCATGTTTTGAGCAAAAAATACTTTGATAATTTTAGTTGCATAAATTTTATATAATTTTAGTTTAAAAAATACTAGAGGTTTATAAAAGCTTTTTAGTTGATTCCTTTTGCTATTAGAGTTTTATAAAAGCATTTACTGGTTTTTTTAAGCTATAAGACTTTGAAATTGAAAAGCATTTCAAATGAACTCTGAAAAGGTTGAAAGTTGGCATGGTATCATCATTTCACCCACATAGCATGTGCTAAAAAGTTGAGAGGGTTATGGGAAAGCCTGGATGCACTTCGTGTACAAAATGGATAATCTCTTTCGAAGTAT
>NC_057804.1:640592256-640598291 GCF_018294505.1 Triticum aestivum | reverse complement strand
TTTTAGTTGCATAAATTTTATATAATTTTAGTTTAAAAAATACTAGAGGTTTATAAAAGCTTTTTAGTTGATTCCTTTTGCTATTAGAGTTTTATAAAAGCATTTACTGGTTTTTTTAAGCTATAAGACTTTGAAATTGAAAAGCATTTCAAATGAACTCTGAAAAGGTTGAAAGTTGGCATGGTATCATCATTTCACCCACATAGCATGTGCTAAAAAGTTGAGAGGGTTATGGGAAAGCCTGGATGCACTTCGTGTACAAAATGGATAATCTCTTTCGAAGTATGAGGGTTTCTACGAAAACTCATCTGTTACACAGGGATTACATTTTTTTAAACTTATTTGAACTCCTGACTTTTTGCGTGTTCAAAATGCACCATTCAAAGCCACATCATCAATTTTCAACCATTTCTAACTTCATTTGTTATTTTTCATGCATTTACTGATTATTTTGAGCTATAAGACCCTGAAATTGAAAAGCATTTCAAATGAACTCTGAAAAGGTTGGAAGTTGGCATGGTATCATCATTTCATCCACATAGCATGTGCAAGAAAGTTAAGTGGGTTACGGCAAAAACTGGATGCACTTCATGTACAAAACGGACAATTTCTTTCGAAGTATCAAGATTTCATACGGAAACTTGTCTGTTACAATAGGCATTTCAAATGAACTACGAAAAGGTTGAAAGTTGTCATGGTATCATCATAATAGTTGTGGACAAAGTCTTCACTTTTTCTTCGCTTGTGTCCTTTCCTTATTGCGTTGTAACCATGGATAATCTTCATCATTTATCAGGATGCTTGGGTCAGCCTTGACTTTGAAGGGAGGAATTTCATGAAACTTTTCATAATCTTCGGACATGTCTGCCTTGCCCTCCACTCCCACGATGTCCCTTTTTTCTGAAAGAACTATGTGGCGCTTTGGCTCATCGTATGATGTATTCGCTTCCTTATTTTTTTTCCTTTTCTCGGTTTGTTAGACATGTCCTTCACATAGATAACCTGTGCCACATCATTGGCTAGGACGAACGATTCGTCAGTGTTCCCAAGATTGTTCAGATCCACTATTGTCATTCCGTACTGTGGGTCTACCTGTACCCCGCCTCCTGACAGATTGAACATTTGCATTTAAACAAAGGGACCTTAAAATCTACTCCGTAGTCAAGTTCCCATATGTCCACTTTGTAACCATAATATGTGTCCTTTCCCCTCTCGGTGGCTGCATCAAAGCGGACATCGCTGTTTTGGTTGGTGCTCTTTTGATCTTGGGCGATCGTGTAAAATGTATTCCCATTTATCTTGTATCCTTTCCAAATCATTACAGTCGAAGATGGTCCCCTGGACAATGAGTACAGCTCCGCACAAACAGTGTTTTCACCTCTGAGACGTGTTTCCAATCAACTGCTGAAAGTCCTAATGTGTTCACATGTAATCCTCGTCGCACTGCTCCGGGTGTTTGGAGGGCAGACTGTTCTTGTGTTCATCGACATAAGGGGTCACCAAAGTAGAGTTCTATAGAACTGTGTAGTGTGCTTGAGACCAAGAATATCCGTCCCTGCATATTATTATCTCCCCTCCAAGCCTGCCTTTTCCAGTCATTCTCCCCTCATACCGCGATTTAGGGAGACCTATCTTCTTAAGGCCAGGAATGAAGTCAACACAAAACCCAATGACATCCTCTGTTTGATGGCCCATGGACACTAGTAGAAAAAGGGTCAAATGTGAAGCACATTAGTGTTGGTTTGATTTTGAGCCGGCACTAATGTGTCCATTAGTGCCGGTTCCAACGGCTAGCCGGCCGCTCTCATTAGTACCGGTTCGAGGCGAACCTTTAGCACCGGTTCGTGCCATGAACCGGTACTAAAGAGAGTGGTGGCAGGATGTTGTCAGTCTGGAGCCCCTCCAGCACCTTTAGTACCGGTTCGTGGCACGAACCGGTACTAAAGGTCGACGTACATAAACCCTTTGTCCACCCGATCTCGCTCTGTTCTTCCCCTTTCCCCTCTCCTCCTCTGTTCTTCCCCTCTCTTCCTTGAGCTCATCACACATTTTGCCCAAAAATTTCAAGATTTGAAGGCTCCCATCCATTCAAATGATCACAAAGGTTAGCCACCTTGTCCTTTCATCTCTCATTGCTAGATTAGCTCTTGCAATGCTTTGTATAGTGATTAATTTGTGAGTTTAGTAATTTGGGAGGGATTATATGTGCTAGTATTTGATTTATATGCAATTTGAGGTCAAAAATAACACTTAGTTTGCATATGTAGGTGTGGTTTACTTAGTGCCTTCTAAATCTCCGTCGTAACCACCGTCGATCGCCCGCACCGTCCCATCGCCGGCACCACCTTGTGGTGAGGCTCTTGTTCATGAATGTTTTACATTACCAAATTGATGTTTGTGTGATTTGGATATATAGTTACTCGTATAATTATCTTACCCGTACGTTATTTGTTATACATAGTGCCATGGTTTTGATACCCGACGCCGTCGGCCCTCGTCCTTGTTATGATTCGGATGTGGTATATTCTCTTTTAAAACTAGTTGTTGCATTTCATGTTTATGACAAATTATGCCCATCAAGTTGACATAGATATTTTTATCTAGGAGGTATATGAACCGGAAATTCCAACCGACCCTATTGTCGAGAGGTTAAATTTAGTTGAAAGAGAAAACGAGTATTTGAAAGAAAATTTGAAAAGAATTGAGGGGGAGAAGATGGAATTGGAGGTGCATGTTGCCGATGTCGTCGATGATCACAAGATCAAGATGGAGAAAATGCGGTTGAAGATTAGAAAGATTAGAAAATATGCCATTGATAGTGTGGCTTGGTATCATTATGATGTTGGATCAATTGTTACCTTAGTTGCGATCTTGATCGCATTTTTTGTTGCATTTAAATTCTTTAGCTAGAGAGTTATTTGTATGTTGCATATAATTAAGTGTTGTATATGAACTTTATGTATGAACTTGTATTAATTTGGTCTATTCGGTGTTGTGTAATGAAGATGAGCCGACAATGGATGTATGATGATCGATGCTCTCCCGAGTTCATTAATGGCGTGCATAGTTTTCTGCTTGCCACTGAGGCAAACAAGCGGGCGGATGGTTTGATGCCTTGTCCATGTGCTGGCTGTAAGAATGGTCACAATTACTCTACATCAAGAACCATTCATGTCCACCTATTTGAGTCCGGTTTCATGCCCCACTATAATGTTTGGACCAAGCACGGAGAAAGAGGGGTTATGATGGAAGACAATGAAGAAGAAGAGGATGACGACAGCTATCCTGGCCATGGGTTCCCTGAATATGATGATACAACAATGGGGGAAGAAGCTGAGCCAGCAATGCAGGAAGAAGCTGAAGAAGAGGCATCAGATGAGCCCGCTGATGATCTAGGTCGGGCCATTGCCGATGCAAAGAGAAACTGCGCAAGTGATTTGGAGAAGAAGAAGTTGCAGCGCATGTTAGATGATCACAAGAAATTGTTGTACCCGAATTGCGAAGCTGACAAAAAAAAGTTGGGCACCACACTGGAATTGCTGCAATGGAAGGCAGAGAATGGTGTATCTGACAAGGGATTTGGAAAGTTGCTCGTAATGATAAAGAATATGCTTCCAAAGGACAACGAATTGCCCGAGAGTATGTATGAAGCAAAGAAGGCTGTCCGCCCTCTAGGGTTAGAGGTGCAGAAGATACATGCATGCCCTAATGACTGCATCCTCTACCGCGTTGAGTACGAGGATTTGAACGCTTGCCCGGTATGCGGTGCATTGCGTTATAAGATCAGTCGCGATGACCCTGGTGATGTCGAGGGTGAGCGCCCCGGGAAGAAGATTCCTGCCAAGGTGATGTGGTATCCTCCTATAATACCACGGTTTAAACGTTTGTTCCAAAACAAAGAGCATGCGAAGGCGATGCGGTGGCACGGAGAAGACCGTAAGAAAGATGGAAAGTTGAGAGTACCCGCTGACGGTTCGCAGTGGAGAAAAATCGAGAGAAAGTATAGGGAGGAGTTTGCAGGTGACCCAAGGAACGTATGGTTTGGTCTAAGCGCAGATGGCATTAATCCTTTTGGGGAGAAGAGCAGCAACCATAGCACCTGGCATGTGACTCTATGTTTGTATAACCTTCCTCCTTGGTTGTGCATGAAGCGGAAGTTCATTATGATGCCGGTGCTCATCCAAGGCCCTAAGCAACCCGGCAACGACATTGATGTGTACCTAAGGCCATTAGTTGAAGAACTATTACAGCTGTAGAATGGAACAGGTGTACGTGCGTGGGATGAGCACGAACAGGAAGAATTTGACCTAAAGGCGTTGCTGTTCGGGACCATCAATGATTGGCGTGCTCTCAGTAACCTTTCAGGACAGACAAACAAGGGATACTGCGGATGTACGCATTGTTTGGATGATATCGATAGTATATATTTGGATAGTTGTAGGAAGATTGTGTACCTGAGTGAACTTTTTTTTCAAAATCGATGATTTTTTTTCAAATCAATGAACTTTTTTAAAAAGTGGTGAACTATTTATTCAACTCGATGAACTTTTTCCAAAATTTGATGAACTTTTTTCAAATTTGTTTTTTTTTTGGAAAGTCAACATGTTCAACAGTGAATTAGACAAAAGTTTAATGGTCAATGCGGTCAACTCAGCTTAACGACCGACGGTCAATTGATCGAACGAGCGAGCTGCTTTTTTCGAACAGAAGTGATCGAACGAAGGGAATCTGATCCAGCTAAATGGGTTGGCCCAAGTGAGTTGGACGTGAGCGCCACCAGGCACAAGGGGCGCATAAGGCGCCAACGAGGAGGACTCGGTAGAAGGAAAACGACACCAATGCACTCTTTCCGTCAGTGAAGTACGCATGTAGCCCAATCTGTAGTTTGGCCTAGTCTTGCCAGACTAATGCTATAATATGTATGTATATATCGCTTGTTGCCAGCAAAATAGTTCTCTCCCAGCCCATTAGTGGGGGCGTTGTGCGGGTTTTAGAAGGAACCTTACGTCCGGTTTTGGGAGTTTTTCATCTGATTTTCCATTCTTTTTATGTGTGTTTAATTACGGTTTAGTGCTTCAGTTTTTGTTTTTTCACTTTCATTTTCTTTTTTTCTCTTTCCCCTTTCTCAGTTTCTTTTCTTATTTTACTTTTTCCTTTTTAAATAGAGATTTTTCTTTAGATTTGTGTGTTATCCAAGTCGTGAACAAATTTTATATTCAGGATCGTTTCTAGAATTCACAAAAAATTGAATTTGTGGAATTTTATTATCCCTGTTAATTTTAGTATTCATAATTAGTTCTTAAATGTGATGAAAATTAAATAATTATATTTTTAAACTTATGCGCATATTTCAAAAAATTTAAAAGAAATACTCCCTCCGTCTCAAAATAAATGTCTCAAGCTTAGTTCAACTTTGTACTAAAATTAGTACAAAGTTAAGACACTTATTTTGGGATGGAGGGAGTATTAATTGACAGGCATTCTTTTATCAGCGAAGATTTTTTAAATTAAAATGAAACTAACTAACTGCAATAAAAAAGTGAAGAAAATCAAACTACATTTTTTATTTAGAACTAACGAATTAAAATAGTACAATAAAATGAACCAAAATAAAAGATAAAATAATTAATTATGTGTACCCTACTAGAGCTAGCGACATAAGCCAGCCCCCACCCACACACACACATACATGGTCGTGCGGAGCGTCATAAGGGCATGTACAATGGTTCTATCTTAGCAATGCCACGTAGGATAAATGATGAGGTGGAGGAGAGAGAAATTATAAAAGAAGGCTTGTCTTCTCTTAATTAAGAGAAGGCAAGAGATGATCTCTTAGCACAATAAGTCTCACCGCGTTTTTAGGAATAACTAGTTATTGAAGATGAGGCTAAGAGATAACCCATTGTAGGCATGTTTTTCTCATCTCTAAATTACATGCAAGATTTAAGATAAGACTACCTTATCGACCATTGTACATGCCCTAAGCAATCAGATTATATTTATCGCAATAAAGCAGTGGATATCAAAACTTGAAA